>NW_021820731.1:33862-102267 GCF_901001135.1 Rhinatrema bivittatum | reverse complement strand
CCACCCGCTTTGGGCTGATTTCCCAAAGAACCCGACTCAGAGAAGACCCGGTCCCGGCGCGCCGGGGGCCACTACCGGCCTAACACCGTCCGCGGGCTGATCCTCCATCAGAAGGACTTGGGCCCCCGAGCGGCGCTGGGGAGGCGGTCTTCCGTATGCCACATTTCCCGCGCCCGCCGGACAGGCGGGGATTCGGCGCTGGGCTCTTCCCTCTTCACTCGCCGTTACGGAGGGAATCCTGGTTAGTTTCTTTTCCTCCGCGGCTTGTGTCCATAGGTGGGATTGACCTCTGTCCTAGAATGATGTGCCTCTTCATCCAGGCCTAGTGTTCCTACTGGTGTTTTAAGTCCATTGCTGTGCCTGCCTGTTCATCCAGACCTTGTGTTCCCACACGTATTATTATTTCTGAGAGATCTTCCAATTCCTTTGTCATTTTCTGAAGTGCATAAGTAGGGTAGCTAAATGAGGAGAATATTGGAGGGGCGAAGTTCCATATTCAA
Organism: Rhinatrema bivittatum; assembly: GCF_901001135.1. Lineage (NCBI taxonomy): Eukaryota > Metazoa > Chordata > Amphibia > Gymnophiona > Rhinatrematidae > Rhinatrema > Rhinatrema bivittatum. Next base: position 101,767 of record NW_021820731.1, on the reverse strand, counting down.
AGCTGAGTAGCTGTACTTATCTAGTGAAAGTTTGAAGGATCAGGGAAGGCTTGTAAGAATAGCCAAGTTTGTTAATAGATTCTGTTATGGGAATAAGAATCTGAACATCGTCTGCATAGATGTAGTGAATGAGGTTAAGACAAGTTAACAGTTGCCAAAGGGGAAGGAGGAAACGCCGGGAGGGGGGGCTATAACACGCGCCGCCGGAGCAGCGGCCCACCTGCCCCCCCTGGGCCTTCCCAGCCGACCCGTAGCCGGTCGCGGCGCACCGCCGCGGAGGAAATGCGCCCTGCGGGGGCCGGGGCCATCCGGGAGGCGTTCCCCGCCCCTCCCCCACCCCCCGCGAAAGGGGTGGGGGTAGGGGATCCGCCGAAACCCCGGTCCGACCGAACCCGCCGGGTTGAATCCTGCGGGCGGACTGCACGGACCCCACCCATTTACCTCTTTACAATTTCACGCCCTCTTGAACTCCCTCTTCAAAGTTGTTTTCAACTTTCCCTTGCGGTACTTACTTATTTATTTTATTTATTTAAGGTTTTTTTATACCGGCATTCATGAAATCGTTCACATGATGTCGCTTTACAGAAAACAGGGGTGCAAAGAAAACAACCTATAACATAAATACACGTGGTGAAGAGATGCAGTTACAATTAACTGGGGCTATGAACTGGGAGTGTAAGAAATAAAGAGGGATAGAGGAGGTTAATTATATACATGTGTAGAATATAAAAATATACAAGAGTACATTACAAATATGGCGTCCAATATATACAGCTTCTGAGCTGAGAATTTATTGATGGTGTGTGTTAGGTGCAGTTCGGGAAGGCTTGCCTGAAAAGCCATGTCTTGAGTCTTTTCCGAAAGGTTAGGAGGCAAGGTTCATTTCTGAGATCTGGGGGGATGGAGTTCCATAACGGTGGACCTGCTGTGGAAAGGGCTCAATCTCTAAAGGTGCTGTGATAAGTGGTTTTGGAGGGTGGAACAAGGAGGCATCCTCTGTAGGCTTCCCTGGTCGGTCTTGTGCATTTGTATAAACGGAGAGGAATTTGTAGGTCGATTATGGTGTGTTGGTGAAAGATTTTGTATATCAAGGTGATGGATTTGTAAATGACTCTGAACTGAATTGGTAACCAGTGGAGGTCTTTTAGGACTGGGGAAATGTGGTCTCTTTTCCTAGTGTTTGTTAGTAGACGGGCTGCTGCGTTTTGAACCATTTGGAGTGGTTTTGTGTATGAGGAAGGGAGTCCAAGAAATGTAGAGTTGCAGTAGTCTAATTTGGAGAAAATGAGGGCTTGGAGGATCCTGGTTAGTGTCTTTTCCTCCGCGGCTTGTGTCCCTAGCTGTGATTGAACTCTGTCCTCGAATGATGTGCCTCTTCATCCAGGCCTTGTGTCCCTAGCTGGGATCGACCTCTGTGCTCGACTGCTGCGCCTCTTCATCCCGGCCTTGTGTTCCCACAAGTGTTTTAACTCCGTTGCTGTGCCCGTTCCTGCAGGCCTTGTGTTCCTCTGGGGATAGGGAAATACATACAGTAACTGAGTGTAAGCAAGTATGATTTGCATTGAATACAAGAATGTCAGTATATAAAAATGACAAATAAATATAAAAATAAATGAAGTGCTATAAACTTTTTAAAAAAAGAATATAAATCCATAAAAAAAAAATTGTACTATCCGAGTATCAGTGTTCATCCATGTTCCTACTGGTGTTTTAACTCCATTGCTGTGCCTGCCTGTTCATCCAGGGCTTGTGTTCCCACAGGTGTTTTAACTCAGTGGCGGTGCCTGTTCATCCAGGCCTTGTGTTCCTCTGGGGATAGGGAAATACCTACAGTACCTGAGTGTAATCAAGTATGACGTGCTAGAAACGTTTTCGAATAAGAATATAAATACATTAAAAAAACACATAATTACTATCCGAGTATCCGTGTTCATCCAGGCCTTGTGTTCCCACAGGTGTTTTAACTCAGTTGCTGTGCCCATTCTTCCGGGCCTTGTGTTCCCACAGGTGTTTTAACTCAGTGGCGGTGCCTGTTCATCCAGGCCTTGTGTTCCCACAGGTGTTTTAACTCAGTGGCTGTGCCTGTTCATCCAGGCCTTGTGTTCCCACAAGTGTTTTAACCTGGTTGCTGTGCCTGTTCATGCAGGCCTTGTGTCCCTAGCTGGAATTGACCTCTGTCCTCGAATGATGTACCTGTTCATCCAGGCCTTGTGTTCCCACACGTATTCTTATTTGTGAGAGATCCTAGGCTCCAATTCATTTGTCATCAGCTAAAGTGCGTAAGTACAGTCTGAATTCACTAGACGCCAACGGAATTCACTAGACGCCAACGATATTCACTGGACGCCAATGTAAACACCGGGTACACACAACTCTAGGGGTGGACCCGTTCCAGGGAGTCCTTCCCTGAACAAGCATGAGGGTGGAGGTGGGCTTTACTGCACACCCACCTGACGGACCATGCCCATACCGCTGCCAATATTCTAGCATGCATCAGAAAGATGCTGGCGAGCTACCAGTGTTTTAACCTAGTTCCTGTGCCTGTTCATGCAGGCCTTGTGTCCCTAGCTGGGATTGACCTCTGTCCTCGAATGAAGTGCCTGTTCATCCAGGCCTTGTGTTCCTACTGCTGTTTTAACTCCATTGCTGTGCCTGCCTGTTCATCCAGACCTTGTGTTCCCACACGTATTCTTATTTCTGAGAGATCCTCCAATTCCTTTGTCATCTGCTGAAGTGCGTAAGTACCGTCTGAATTCACTAGACGCCAACGGAATTCACTAGACGCCAACGATATTCACTGGACGCCAATGTAAACACCGGGTACACACAACTCTAGGGGTGGACCCTTTCCAGGGAGTACTTCCCTGCACAAAGGAAAGGGAACTCTCTCCTGGGCCAATTGATAAGAAAACCACAATTCTGCAGCCAAAAATAGGCTGGAAATCCTTCCCCCATTGACTTTAATGGGCGACATATGTACATATACCCAACTCATTGAATTTTTTTTATGTCCATATTGACCGCAAGTGGGACCCCCTTTCGGACATAAGAAATATGAACATAAAATTTTGCTCTGCACATCCCTAATAGTTATATTGTATACCTCATTTTGGTAATTTGGTGGTTAACACCTGAGGTAATACCAATTTACTAATTTATCTTGTTGCCAATTATGTATTTAGGAAGACTATATCAGAAATACAAACCTAGGGGTAGGTGGGTAGAGGGGTAGGGTGGAAGGAAGTTAAATAGTTAACCCTTGGCCAGGGCTGTTCCCTGGACACTGTATCTGCTGCTTTTGAACAGAGCTTCCCCCAGGTAAGGCTAGCTAATGTAAACTTTTCCTCTGGTTATCCCTAAGGAGAGGGACTTCTGTCTGTCTCCTTCAATGTCCAAGCAGACTGAAGAGGAGTTAAATTCCCTCCTGCTATGCACTATGTCTGTTGCCAATAGCTGTTAACCACTCCCCTTCCTTTGTAGTTTTCTCTTTTGAGTAGACAAACAGCACTTTAAAACAGCAATATCATCTAACTAGAAAAATATACAGATAATATTAGCACTACCTAAAAACAGTTAATTTCTATAATAAGGATGAAATAAAGTGAAATAAAGTTTAAATTCCTTAGCTTTGCCCAAGGAGAGGGACTTCTGTCTGTCTCCTTCAATGTCCAAGCAGCCCCCGTGGCCGATGGATTTCTTCTCTTGAGGCATTGAGGGCTGGAAGAGGAGGAAGCTGTTGCTGCCGCCAGTTGTTCAGTGGGGGAGAGAGAGCGAGAAACAGTGAGTGAGCGAGCATATGTGTTTGAGACCCTGTGTGTGTGTGTGTGTGTGTGTGTGTGTGAGAGAGAAAGAGAGACAGCATGTATGTAAGTGAGTGACTGAGAGCCTGAATGTGTGTGATTCGGAGCCTGTTTGTGTGAAAGAGAGCCTGTGTGAATGATTGAGAGCCTGTGTGTGATTGAGATCCTTTGTGTGTGAGAGATAGAATGTATGTAAATGTGATTGAGAACCTGTAAGTTTAAGTGAGAGAGAGTGCATGTGTAAGTATGATTAAGAACCTGTGTCACTGTCTAAAAGAGAGAGAGCATGTGTGTAATTATGTGATTGAGAGCCTGTGTGAGAGATCTTATGTGTTACTGAGAGAGAGGAGGAAGTTGCAAGCAACCTCACTGCTCTCCTCCTAATTTACAACAATCTCAGGGCACCTGGAAATTGAACGTTTCCAGGTGTGGAGAGCAGAGCAATTTTTTTTATCCTTATTATTTTTAATTATCGAGTCTTTGTGTCTGCTATTTTGATATATTTTATTGGTGTCTGGAAATTTTGATATGAGTTTTTAATTATTGGATATTTCATTCATCAGCTGTTTTGAAATAAACTCTTCTCTTTATTAGTATGGTTTTACTGCTATTGATTTTATATTTTTTGATTTGTTTTGAGGACTGGTGATATTTCTCTTTTTCCTTTGTTGCACTGCATACAGAGTCTCTGGCTTATTGTGGTTTCCAGTTCTGTTTTGGTCATCATGTTTATGTTTTATGGTCTGTTTATTCTTTGTTAGGTGAGGGTCTGCACATGTGACTGAGGAGCGATATTCTGCTGGCATGTAGTTTCTGTGTAGGGCTCTATAGCAGCCTGGCGTGTTCTGTTTTCCTAATAGGAGGAGTATTGGAGTTTTAAGACCTGGTGTAATATTTTCTTAGGTAAGGTGGTAACTGTGTGAGTGCTGGAAGCTGGTGCTGTTCTGGTTTACTATTTCTGTAATTTCTGAGTACTTATCTTTCACTTGTGTCATTCTTAAAAATAAAAGTAATACTGGGCTTTTTTTTTAATTTTTGCTGTGGATTATGATGAGCAGTGTGTCACACATGTGATAGCTGTCCATCAGGTGTGTTATGATAGGAAAAAGATTGTGAACTACTGTTATAACCAGTTCCAAGTTCACAATAGGACATCACATGGCTTTTTAATTTCCTCAGGAGTCTCTCATGAGGTACTTTGTCACATTCTTTCCAATGATTCAGATACACTAAATTAAGTGGCTCCCCTTTATCCATATGTTTATTCACACCTTCAAAAAAAAGTAGCAGATTGATGAAACAACACTTCCCTTGGCTAAATCTATGGTAGCTTTGTCCCATTAAACTATGACTATATATGTGTTTAGCAAATGTGTTCTTTAAAATATTTTATACCATTTTTCCTAGCCAGAGCTCAGGCTCATCAGTTTGAAGTTTCCTCGATCAGGCCGGAACCCTTTTATAAAATTGGCATTATGTTGGCCACTCTCCAGTCTTTAGCTACCATAACTAATTTTACTGTTACTAGGAGTAGGTCTGCATTTTCATTGTTCAGTTCTTTCAGCATACTAGGATATATATCATCTGGTCCAGATGATTTGTTATTCTGTAGTTTATCAATTTGCCCTATTATATCTTCCAGGTGTATTGAGATTTGTTTTAGTTCCTCTGAATCATCACCTTCAAATACATTTCTGGTATGGGCATCTCCTTTAAAAGTGATACATGTAAACTAATAACTTTTTATACTTCTTCAAAAAACAAGAGTGGTATCAGAAATAAAGTAAAATGCTGAGGATAGAATCTGCAATCTTATGCCCATGATGGGATTTAGACGGGATCATAAAACAGCACTTGAATTTTAAATCATCTACCACTCCATACAAAAGTGTGCCCATATACAAGAAGGGTCTAATGGCATTAACATCCTGCAGAGTGAAGGAGGTGAGGCTACAGAAATCCCAAGTATGCAATTTAAAATAAGAAAACCAGCAATAACAATGCTGGATAGTGTTTGGAAAGTTTTGGCCTCGTTAGAAACTGTTATTTCTTAAATTACTCGAATTACCTCTGATACAAATAAACGAATATCAGCTATGAAAAGTTTGATTACTGTGCAAGATTCAAAGATTCAAGCTTTGGAAACTAAGTTTTCTTCATATAAAAAAATACAGCAAGGCCTGGTACATTCTGAGATAATTGCTTCTAAGAAAACTGAGAATATAGAAAATACAATAAGAAGCTTGAATTTAAGGGTTCTTAACTTTCCGGTGCTTAAATCTATATCACCAATGGATTTCTTTAAAAGTTACATTGCAAAAGTTTTGAAGATCCCAGCTGACGCAATGCCTCTTATAACGAAAGCTTACTATTTACCACGAGAGGAGATAGATCAATATTCCATTGGACAAAGTTAAGAATGAAGAAGTTCCCTGGTCCGATCATCATTTAATCTCTTTTTCAGCAGTTATGAGTAAAGTTGTCACAGTATATCCCCCCAAAAAAGTGATTAATATTAGAAGAAAAGTTACAAATGAGGAATTTTTGACCGCGTTTACTAATAAATTACCAATAACAGTGCAAGATGAAGTAGAAAAAACAATTGATTGCTGGAATAATGCCATTATAGATACTCTAAATTCTATTGCCCCTTTAAAACCTACGATTATTTATAAGGAAAAGAAATCAAATAACCCATGGTACACAGACGCACTACATGATTTAAAAAAATCTTTGAGAAAAAATGAGCGTCGGTGGAGAAAACATAAGAATATTCAAAATAAAAATAAATACTTTGCAACATTGAGAAAATACAGACAAGATATATATAGTTAAGAAGAAGTTCTATGCTAATAAAATTAATTTGGCTAACAAAAATCCACATATTCTATTTAATATTGTTAAGTCATTGGTGTCACCTCCGAGTTCCGATGTTTCGGAAATTGAAGAGGACACTTGTGAGAAAATAGCTTCATTCTTTCAGCTAAAAACAATATCATAGAAGAATTCAAGAACTTACCTTATCCAACTTATGCAGACCAAACTCCAGTCTATAATTAAAGTTCAATTGATTTAGTCTCAAATGATATAATTCAAAAAATAATAAAAAAACAAAAGTTATCTAATTCCCCTTTAAATCCTTGTTCGGGTGCCATCTTTAAAGAATTAGGTGACTATTGTCCTGAAATAATATGCTCCATCATAAATCAATCATTGGAAACTAGTATTTTTCCACATCAACTGAAATTAGCTTCTATTACACCAATTCAAAAAAACAAATCATCTTCACTATTAGATTTTACAAACTTTAGACCAATTGCTACTCTTACCTCTTTGTCAAAAACTATTGAATCATCCGTGCTTTTCCAGCTGAGAAATTATTTATCAGAACATGATATCTTTCACCCAGATCAACATGGTTTTAGAAAGGGCTATTCAACTGAGACCCTCTTACTTTCATCCTTTGATACATATATACGAGGATTTGATTCTAATACTGATTTTCTTTTGATCTTACTGGATATATCAGCAGCGTTTGACACACTTGATCATAAGATTCTAATATCTAGACTTCAAGCGATTGGTATACAAGCTACAGTATTGAATTGGTTTACTAGTTATCTTGCCAACCGCCGTTGTCAAATAAACTTTAAAGGCAAATCCTCACAAATTTACACGCAAAATACTGGGGTCCCGCAAGGGTCATCCCTGTCACCAGTTTTATTTAATATATACCTTCTCCCATTGTGTCATATCCTAGCTACATTGGATGTTCAATTTAAGATCTACGCGGATGACATCCAAATCTATGTCCCATATAAATCTTCTTGGGCTGAGACCATTTCACTGTGTAATCTTTACGTTAAGACAATTGAGCATTGGCTAAGGCATAGTCGGCTTAAACTCAATGCTAAAAAAACAGAACTTCTTCTTTTGAGCGTACTAGATAACCCTACAAATGGTCCTCCACCTCTGGTTACTCTAGGTAGCGAGGCAATTAAAGTTAAGAAAGTCGCCCGCAATTTGGGAATACAAATAGATACAAATCTTTCCTTATCGCACCATGTTTCCACTTTAGTAAAAAAATTCATTTTTTAAGCTACACACCTTAAGATTAAAACCTTTACTCTTCAAAAGTGATTTTCAAACAGTTCTTCAATCTCTCATTTTTGCTGGTTTAGACTATTGTAATAGTCTATTTTTGGGTCTTCCAGATTCCGCTATAAAACCATTGCAACAAATACAGAATTCTGTGGCCCGTTTATTAGTAGGATTGCCAATGAGACATCACATTTCTCCTATTTTGTATAAGCTACACTGGCTTCCAATCAAATTCCGTGTAAAATACAAAGTTCTTTCTCTAATTCACTCTTTAATTCATGATCCAGATTCAACTTGGCTTTGCACATCTCTACGGTTATATAAACCGGCGAGACATCTTAGATCATCATCTCAATATCTGCTTGATGTTCCTACAGTTAGACTGGCGAGACTAAATATGACCAGAGAAAGAGCCTTCTCAGTGGCGGGACCATTGCTGTGGAATTCACTGCCTAACACTTTAAGGCAAATTACCAGCCATAGTGAATTCAAGAAGGCAGTAAAAACTCATTTATTTAAGATCGCATTTGGTGATCTTGACAATTTGAACACTTAACTTCAATAGGATACATATCATAGGATTGTATCAATAGGATACAATAATTACACATCTACCAGTGCTCCAGCCTTTATTAGTTACAGGCTTCTAAGGCTTATTATTTTGTTTTTTTCTGGCTTTTTACTTGTTTTGTTAAAAAAAAAATAGTATAGTCATACTTAAAGGAGTAGGGATTATAATGATATACTGTATTTTTTTTCTCTCTATTTTCTTCTTTTATTTTATTTTTGTTAAACTTGGTTTTAATTTATTTTATTTTATAGTTTTATTTAAAGTAATTTTTTGGTTATTTTGTTTTTTTTTTCTTCTGTATTTTTGTAAACCGTTTTGGTCAAATTCGTTTGAAAAGTCGGTATAGAAATATTTTTAAATAAATAAATAAATAGAAGTTTCAGGAGCAGCGAACCAGGATCAACAAAATATGGATATTACTGATTTATTGGAACTTTCTCAAGAGACGGAGATTTCTCAAAGGGGAACTTTGTTAATTTCTTTTGCCTTTATGAGTGAAAGGAATACAGTATTAAGATTTTTCTTGCGAAATAGGAATCTTACCTTCCATGGAAAGCAGATCTGGATTTATCTAGACGTGACAAGAGTAACACAAGAACGATGAAGGAAATTTCTGTCCATGAGATCTGACGTTTTTACCCGTGGAGGGCAATTTTTGCTACGCTATCCATGCAAAAGTCTAGTGAAACATTTAGGAGCTAAGTATGTATTTTTCGAACCATGAGGGTTTTCTGGATACTCACTCCTAATTGGTCACTCATGCAGTCTTGGTAGTAAGATGTGACATAGGCCTGCGCTCAAATTTTTCTTTTTATGTTATTTCTTTTTATGTGATTTGCTCTATTGCTGTTCTTGGTCTCCCCCAAACATGTGGAGACAATACCTGTGCTTGACTCGTCGTCCCCTTTCCCCCAAAAAAACACATACATATTTGGAAGTTTATTAACCTAACCTGAGCCCTTACAATCAATAACTTTATTAAACATGCCCCTCCCCTTCCCCCTCTTTTTATCCTCCACCACCTCGCCCCAGTGGTGAAGCACTGCCCCTCCCCCATTGCCACCTTGTCTGCCTCAAACCAGCGAGAGCAAGCTTTGACTGTGAACATTAGCCCCATAATTCACCGGCCATCCCATATAGCAGCCCCCCCAAACTACATGAGACACTCCCCTCCCTAACTCCAATACCCCCAAAGCATTCCAATATAACCTGGGCTTGGGTTTCTGCCTACTGCGACATTACAACATACCCCAACAAACGTTCCCCCCAACCCACAACAAACCCCCAAGGGCGGGCGGAAGGGACAACTGGCCAAGCGCGCCTCTCTCTTACTAAGCCCAGCAATTGTGGCAGTCAGTACAGCCACATCATCAACCCCCCTTACCAATCCGAGACCGAGGTTTGAAACCCCGCTCTGCCACAACTGTTAATCCTCCCGCTCCCTTCCTTTCCTATTTCGCTCGCTGCCTCTTGTCTCTCATCCCCCCTTTTCCCCCTCCCCCTCCTGATCCCTGGCCTACCTTCTTCGCGCGATTTTACCAATGTTATGCCAGCGGCACAGGACTGGCCTGCCCCACTGGTCTTTAACATGCTTCTATCTGGGGATTAACTTTAAATGGCCTGCATGGCCATGACAAAAATATATCTGTAGCAGGAAGCCTGTAACGTAATCGGTTGGGATTGTTAGATGATCGAGGGGGTCTAAGGGGCACTTAGGAATGATAAGGCCATAGCAGAAGGACTACTTGAATTCTTTGCTTCGGTGTTTACTAAAGAGGATTTTGGGGAGATACCCATGCCAGAAACTGTATTTAATATTGATGATTCAGAAGAACTTGAACAAATCATATTGAACCTGAATGATGTATTAGGGCAGATTGACAAAATAAAGAGTTACAAATTGCTTGGACCAGATGGATTACACTCCAGAGTTCTGAAAGAACTCAAAAAAGAAATTGCAGCTCTATTAAGACTAATGGGAGAAAATTCTTTTTCACTCAACGCACAATAAAGCTCTGGAATTTGTTGCCAGAGGATGTGGTTAGTGCAGTTAGTGTAGCAGGGTTCAAAAAAGGCTTGGATAAGTTCTTGGAAGAGAAGTCCATTAACTGCTATTAATCAAGTTTACTTAGGGAATAGCCACTGCTATTAATTGCATCAGTAGCATGGGATCTTCTAGGTGTTTGGGTAATTGCCAGGTTCTTGTGGCCTGGTTTGGCCTCTGTTGGAAACAGGATGCTGGGCTTGATGGACCCTTGGTCTGACCAGGGGTCAGCATGGCAATTTCTTATGTTCTTATGTTCTTATTACTAGTAATTTGTAACCTGTCATTAAAATTGTCTGTTGTACCTGAAGATTGGAGGGTAACAAATGTGATGCCTGTCTTTAAAAGGGACTCCAAGGGTGATCTGGGAAACTATAGATTGGTGAGCCTGACATCAATGCTGGAAAAAATCATAGAAACTATTCTAAATCACATAACATATAGAAAGGCATAGTTTAATGCGATAGATCCTGTTGAGAATCAGGATGTGGATCCTTGGTCCGACCGACGGAGAACGAATGAAGTAGATCTCCGCTGATGGAGTAGGTCGGAAGGCGGTGCCACAGCTGTAGACAGACGGTCTTCACCCTGGAAGTCCGTGACCCCTTCAGGAGACTCCTGTAGAGGCCCGGACCGCTGGGAATTAGGTGACTTCACCCTGGAAGCCCGCGGTCCCCCCAGGAGGAGCCCGTAGGGACCCAGACCACTGGGAATTAGGAGAGCGGCTGGTGACTTAAGACGTGGAGGAAGAACAGACCAGGATCAGGGCAGGCGGCTGAAGACGTGGACGAAGAACAGACCAGGATCAGGACCAGAAGATACTCTGAAGATGAATTCCAAAAGCAGGGAATGGAACAGGAAGGCTGGAACGACAGGTGGAGATGGGCAGGCAGGATTAGGCAGGCAGACAGACGAGCAGGGCCAGGTGAGCAGGATCAGGCAGGCAGACGGGCAGGATCAGGCAGGCTGATGAGCAAGAACAGACAGGCAACTCTCCACTCAAACGAGTCGACCGCATTGCAAGACAAAATCCTGGGGTCAGACGCTGGGTTTAAATCCCCCTCGACGTCTGACGTCATTGTGCATGCGAGCCTAAGGGGCAGGGCCTGTGTAGCGTTCGGTGGTGTCTCCCTTGTGGGGACGCCGCAATGTAGGCTTAAGCAGGCCCGAGCGATCTGGAGGCTTTACCGGCATTCCCTGAGGCAGAGAAGGTAAGGGTCCGGTCGCGAGGTTCGCGACCGGAACTGCAACAGTACCCCCCTTCTTACGCCCCCTCCGCAGAGAACCTGGTTTTCCAGGGTTGTCTTGATGAAACTGGAGCAGCAAGGACTTATCCAGAATATTTCGAGGGGGCTCCCAGGTGTTGTCCTCAGGTCCACATCCCTCCCAGGCCAGGTGGTACTCCCGACGACGGTGATGGAAGTGAATGTCCAGTACTTCACCCACTTGATAGGTTGTAACATCCTGTACCGGGGTAGCAACAGGATCAGGTACTGGATGGTGAAATCTGGAGAGCACCACTGGTTTCAGCAGGGACACGTGGAACACGATGTGGACACGCATTGAGGAAGGCAGACAAAGTCAGTAAGATACTAGGCCTATTCTCTCTGCCACACGAAATGGTGCACAATACCTGGGCGCCAACCTCTGAGACGGTACACGCAGATGAAGATTCTTAGTGCTCAGCCAGACTCGATCACCTAGTAGAAAAACCAGTGTGGGGCGCCGATGTCGATCGGCCACTTTCTGAGCCCGCTTAGCTGCCTCCGAGAGCTGCCGTTGAACGGTCCTCCAAAGGTTGTGCACGTGGTGAGCTGATTGAGCTGCCGGTGACAGAACAGGCATCGGTACTGGGACCGGGGGTCTGAGTTACCACCCAAACACAATCTGGAAGGGGGATTTCCCGGTAACAGAGTGGGTGTGATTGTTATAAGAAAACTCGGCCCATGGGAGTAGTGTCGTCCAGTTGTCTTGTTTCTCATTAGTGAAACTACGGAGAAAGACCTTCAATGAGCAGTTCATCCGCTCCATTTGCCCATTGCTCTGGGGGTGGAAGGCTGTAGATAGGTTTAACTGTACTCTGAACTTCTTGCATAGTGCTCTCCAATACCTGTCAGTGAACTGGGATCCGCGGTCGGACACTATGCTTTGCGGGAGGCTATGGGCTCGAAAGACGTGTTGTGCAAATAGGAGAGCCAGTTCGGGTGCCGTCGGGAGTTTGGGCAGAGGAACCAGGTGGACCATTTTAGAAAGGCGGTCCACTGTGACCCAAATGACCGTGTTCCCTTCGGAGGATGGCAGCTCCACCACAGAATCAGTGGCTATATGAGTCCAGGGCTCAGTAGGTATCGGCAAAGGTTGCAAGAGACCCCAGGGATGGCCATTTAATGGCTTTTGCCTGGCGCATGTAGGACAAGAACCCACGTAGAGCTGAACATCTCATTTTATGTTTGGCCACCAATAGTAGTGGTTGAGGAGGTCGAGAGTTCTTTCTCTGCCCACATGTCTACCCGTGAGAGAGTCATGAGCCCAACTTAGGACCTTTTTGCGATCCCTGCGAGGAACAACCACTCTCCCAAGAGTAGTTACCGTGGTGCTGGACAAGTGGATCTTAGCAGGATCAATGATGTACTGTGGTGGATCTTCCTTTTCCTCCAATATAGAGTTGCGGGACAAAGCATCTGCTCGGACATTCTTTGCAGCCAGTCGATATCGGAGTACGAAATCAAATCGATTAAAAAACAGAGACCAGCGAGCCTGCCTGGGGTTTAATCGTTGAGCTTGACATAGGAACTCCAGGTTTTTGTGATCAGTATACACTGTGATGGGGTGGTTGGCTCCCTCCAGCCACTGTCTCCATTCCTCAAATGCCAGTTTGATGGCTAACAGTTCTTTGTCCCCAATACTGTAGTTGCACTCTGCGGGACTAAACTGCCTGGAGAAATATGAGCAAGGCATTAATCGACCCGTACTAGAACTTTGGCACAACACCGCACCTGTTGCGGTCCCGGGTCGGCCACGGGAGCGCCGCCTACCTCGCCGGGCTTCCGGGTCCGCTCTGCCCTCCCCGGGCCTCCAGGGACTCTTGCCGCCGCACTCCCGACGCTGGCGCACCTCGCCCGGGCCTGCATCCCCTTCTGCCGCCATGCTCCCACTCTGGCAGAGCAGCCGGCGTCTCGCCGCGGCTGCCTCCGCCCCCTAGGTGCACGCGCGCGTCCCGGCTTCTAATTTAAAGGGCCAAGCGCGGGGGAACTTGGTTCCTCCCTTGGGTGACGTCAGAAGCTGCAGGGCTACTTAAGCCCTGCAGTCCCTGCTCTCAGGGCCTTGCAACAAGGTTCTCTGGTTTTCTAGTTCCTGTTGTGGAGTTCCTGGCTTCTTCCTTGTGTTTCTCTGGCTCCCGACCCGGATCGGCTGACGGCGTTCTCTGGCTCCTGACTCGGATCGGCTTACGGTGACCCTCTGGCTTTTGACCTCGGACTGGCTTACGGTGATCCCTTGGTTCCTGGCTCTGGACTGGCAAGCGACGATTCTCTGGCACACGACTCTGGACTGGCAAGCGACGATTCTCTGGCACACGACTCTGGACTGGTGAGCGACAACCCTCTGGCACTCGACCTTGGACTCCGTCTGACTCGGCCCCCGCGGTCCCTCCTAAGTCCCAGCGGCCGGGTTCCTACGGGCTCCTCCTGGGGGAACTCTGGCTTCCAGGGTGAATCTCCTAAGTCCCAGCGGCCGGACTCCTACGAGCTCCTCTCGGGGGAGGATCGGCTTCCAGGGCGAAGATCTTCACACACCACTGCGCCAGTTCCACCGTCCCCTTCTTCCTCGCCAAAGCCCTTGGTCGCATAGGACTCTTCGTGGTACCTTCCGCCAGCCATCCTCGGGCCTGCATCTGCCGCCTCCCGGTCGGAACCACCGCTGCGGACCCTGACTGCAGCTCTTCCATCGGTTCCAATCGGCCCAAGGGTCCAAGAAGTCAACAGCACCAACTACTACACTAGATGCATCCACCTCCACTATGAATTGTCGAAGTGGGTCCGGGTGGTGTAGGCACGTCTCGAGCAGGAAGGCTTCTTTGAGGTTCTCAAAGGCCTGACAAGCCTCATTGGGCCAAACTCGAGCATCCACACCTTTCTTAGGGCAGTCAGAGGCGCTACTAAGCGTGAGTATTGGGGTATAAAATGTCTATAGAAGTTTGCGAATCCTAAAAAGTGTTGTATGGCCTTCAGGCCCGTGGGACGGGGCCACCTCTTAATGGCTGATACCTTTTCCAGATCCATGTGAAATCCTGTTGCGGAGATGATGTATCCCAAGAATGGTAATGATTCCTGCTCAAATATGCACTTCTCCAATTTTGCGTATAAATGGTTGTCTCTGAGAATCTGCAACACTTGCTTAACGTGCTGACGGTGAGAAGTCAGGTCCCGTGAGTAAATGAGAACATCATCCAGATACATGATTACTGAAGAGTTCAGCATTTCACACATCACTTCATTCATTAAATGCTGGAAGACAGCTGGGGCATTACATAGGCCAAATGGCATTACCAAGTACTTGTAATGCCCGTCCCGGGTGTTAAAGGCTGTCTTCCATTCATCCCCGGGACAGATCCGTACCAGATTGTATGCCCTCCTTAAATCTAACTTGGTAAAAATTCTGGCTCCTTGAAGTTTGTCTAAGAGTTCAGGGATTAAAGGAAGTGGGTAGCGGTCTTTCTTAGTGATAGCGTTCAAACCTTGGTAATCAATGCAAGGTCTCAGAGACCCATCCTTTTTCCCTACAAAAAAACCCCCGCCCCCGCAGGGGACTTGGAGGGATGAATGAACCCCTTGGCGAGGTTCTCAGTGATGTATTCCGTCATCGCCTGAGTCTCAGGACGAGATAAGGGGTACACCCTTCCTTGGGGTGGTGTGATCCCTGGCAGGAGCTCTATTGCACAGTCGAACGGCCGATGTTGAGGCAAGATCTCTGCTTTCTCCTTAGAAAATATGTCTGCAAACTCCTTGTAGGGAGCCGGTAATAACAAGTGTTACTCGCTGGGCCTGGGGGGTCTTGATACAGTTCTGAAGGCAATGAGAACTCCACTGAGCGATTTGCAAAGAGTCCCAATGGATCACCAGGGAATGTTGTCACAACCAGGGTAATCCGAGGACCACCGGATGTACTGCCTTTTCAAGAATCAGGAAAGAGATCTCCTCCGAGTGCAGGACCCCGGTCTGTAGAGTGACGGGTACGGTGACAGTCGTAATGCTGCCTGGAAGCACCGTACCTCTGATAGATGTGATCAGCAGCGGTGGCATGCGAGACCATGTTGGAATCTGGAGCTGTTGTACCAAATCTTGGAGAATAAAATTCCCACCTGCACCTGAATCGATGAAGGCTAGAGTCTCGAACGAGCCTCCCGGGTATTTCAGGGTTATGGGTACAGTACATTGAGGAGCAGAATTGATACAGCCTAGGAGTAGCTCCCCAGTCCCTCCTAGGCTTTGGTGGTTTCTGCCCTTTCTTTACACTGGGTCAGGAAATGTCCTTTCCCACTGAAGTATAGGCATAACCCCAGGGCTCGACGACGTCGTTTCTCCTCCGGGGATAGCGAGGTACATCCCAGTTGCATTGGTTCTTCCATGGAGTGTTCCAGGGGTGCCAAGGCATTCTTGGTAGTCGGTGTCACAGGTCTGGAGAAAGCTGGAGCCAGAGGAACCATCCGGCGGGGGGGCCGTCCTTCTCTGGCCCTCTGCTGGAGGCACCGATCAATGCGCCCGGCGACGTCAATTAGTGCGTTGAGATCTTCAGGGAGATCCTGGGTGGCTAGCTCATCTTTGATCCTTGCTGAGAGCCCTTCTAGGAATACTCCGTGTAAGGCGTCGTCACGCCACCCGACTACCAGCGCCAAGGTGCGAAACTCGAGGGCGTACTCTGCCAAGGGGCAAGCTCCCTGGCGTAGTTGAAGCAACTCAGATGTTGCGGAAGCCATACGGGTGGGTTCATCGAAGGCCAATTTGAAATTCTCCACAAACAGCGACAGGTTGTTAAGCATGGTGTCATTCCACTCCCACATGGGGGACGCCCAGTGCAACGCCCATCCAATCAACAGGGAGAAGGAGAACCGCACGAAGCACTGGTTCAAGAAGCCCCGACATGCCTTTGACTCCCCTGAAAAGCGAGATGGGGCTGGTAACTGGGTGGGAGTGTGGATATTCACTAGCGGAGGTGGTGCTTGCTCCCGGACCCATTCCGGGGCTTCGGTGTCCAACCGATTGGCCAGGTGTTCTACTGTGGCTGCCAAGGCATCCAAACATTGTTGTTGCTGCTGTATCCGCTGTGCTATCCCGGGTATGGCCTTGAGGCCAGCGAGGTCTGCCGGATCCATGGCCTTGCAAACTGTTGAGAATCGGGAGGTGGATCCTTGGTCCGACCGACGGAGAACGAATGAAGTAGATCTCCGCTGATGGAGTAGGTCAGAAAGCGGTGCCACAGCTGTAGACGGACGGTCTTCACCCTGGAAGTCCGTGACCCCTTCAGGAGACTCCTGTAGAGGCCCAGACCGCTAGGAATTAGGTGACTTCACCTTGGAAGCCCACGGTCCCCCAGGGAGGAGCCCGTAGGGACCCAGACCGCTGGGACTTAGGAGAGCGGCTGGCGACAAGACGTGGCGAAGAACAGACCAGGATCAGGGCAGGCGGCTGAAGACGTGGACGAAGAACAGACCAGGATCAGGACCAGAAGATACTCCGAAGATGAATTCCAAAAGCAGGGAATGGAACAGGAAGGCTGGAACGACAGGTAGAGACGGGCAGGCAGGATCAGGCAGGCAGATGAGCAGGTAGACGAGCAGGATCAGGCAGGCAGGATCCGGCAGGTTGACAAGCAGGAACAGACAGGCAAGTCTCCACTCAAACGAGTCGACCGCATTGCAAGGCAAAATCCTGGGGTCAGACGCCGGGTTTAAATCCCCCTCGGCGTCTGATGTCATTGTAGGGGGCTGGCTCAGCTTTCGCGCCAGAGGCCCTTTAAAAGGGTCCCTCTGCGCGCTCGCGCGAGCCTAATGGGCGGGGCCTGTGTAGCGTTCGGCGGCATCTCCCTCATGGGGACGCTGCGATGTAGGCCTAAGCAGGCCCAGGCAATCCGGAGTCTTGACCGGCGTTCCCTGAGGCAGAGAAGGTAAGGGTCCAGTCGCGAGGTTCGCGACCGGAACCGCCAAAATATCCAGTGTGAATTTATATTAGAGAAGGCTTGACTCACTGATCTGCTACATTTTTTTTAAGTGCTTAATAAACATGTGGATAATGGTGATCCAGTGGATACTTATTTATTTATCAAGTTTATATACCGTTTTACCAGTAAAAATAACTGACCAAAGCGGTTTACAATAGCAAAATAATGTAAACAAAATAAAAAAATTAATTAAAATTAGATAAATAATAAAAGTAAAGTTAAAATAAAGTATGAATAACAATACAATGTGTTACACAATCAATAAAAACAAGGATGAAAAAAATAAGAATTTGGCCATTACAATTAAAAACTAAAAGAACAGAAATAAAATAATAAGCAAGTCAATAAAGTTTAAACATACTTAACCTTACTTTGTTTGACTAGTAGGTTCAAAATCCTTGAATGCTTCCTGGAAAAGATGAGTTTTTAAAGCCTTCTTGAACTCCTTTCGACTACATATTAACCTTATAGGGTCTGGCAAGGCATTCCATAAGATGGGACCAGCAACCGAGAAAGCTCTATTCCTTGTCACATTCAGTGCTGCATGTTTTACTGAAGGAATTTCTAGGAAGTTTTTGCCTGATGATCTGAGCTCTCTTTGAGGTTTATAAACTCGCAACGTGGAACATAGCCAAGTTGAATCAGTGTTGTTCAACAAGGAGTGTATTAACATGATAATTTTGTATTGAATTCTATATTTGACTGGTAACCAATGTAGTTTATACAAGATTGGTGAAATATGTTGTTTTAGTGGGGTACCAGTAAGTAGTCTAGCCGCAGAATTCAAAACCAGTTGTAAAGGCCTAACGGTGGTTTCAGGTAGTCCTATATATAGACCATTACAATAATCTAAGCCTGACAAAATCAGCGCTTGCAACACTGAACGATGATCATGGAAAAATAAAAGAGGACGTAATCATTTTAAAACATGTAGTTTAAAAAATGAAGTTTTTACACTTTGGAAATATGTTGCGTTAGGGATAGATTAGTGTTAATCCACACTCCAAGATTACGTGCTAACTTAGTAACCTGTATCACTTCTTTACCTAAGTTTACACTAGCTGGGGGGGCATTGGTAAGATTTGATATAAAACTTAGACAAAGAAGTTCTGTTTTCTTTTTGTTCAGTTTTAAACGATTATGGGCCATCCACTGTTCGATTGTACTGATGTATATCTGAATCAGAGAGAAGGTATCAGACCAGGATGATTTGTAAGGAACAAATAACTAACTGAATGTCATCAGCATAAAGTTTAAATTGGACATTCAGAGAAGCCAGTATCTGGCACAGAGGCAAGAGATAAATGTTAAACAGTATTGGGGATAATGAAGAGCCCTGTGGAACACCTGTTGATTGAGTATAACTTTCAGAGGAACAAGCGCCTATATTAATTTGGCAGGTACGATCTGAGAGAAAACTTCCAAACCAATCTAAGACTGTAGATTTTATACCTATAAATTGTAAAGCAGACATCAATAGTTTATGGTCCAGCGTATCAAACACTGCTGAAATATCTAATAAAATGACCACATAGTCAGTATAAGAATCGAAACCTCAAAGGAAAGTGTCAAAAGAGGATAACAATAAGGTCTCAGTAGAGTGTCCTTTCCTAAAGCCATGCTGGTTCGGGTGTAGTATGTCAAACTCTGATAGATAGTCTTTGAGTTGATGTAATACTACCGATTCCAAAATTTTTGCTAAGGAACATGAGGAGGCAATGGGTCTCAAGTTTGAAAAATCCATAAATGAAGAAGTTTTGTTCTTTAGAATAGGCAAGATTGAAGTTTGTTTTAATAAATCAGGAAACTTTCCAGATTCCAGAGATTGATTAATAAGTGAACACAGATAATCAGGATACTTTTCAATGATACTTTTTAATAGTGTACCAGAACAAGGATTTAGTGGAGAGTTTGAAATTTTGTGCTTGCTTATAATCTTTTGAATAGCTTTAGGAGTAATGGAGTGAAAGTCAGTCCATTCGAAATTTACTAATTAAGAACATAAGAACATAAGAAATTGCCATGCTGGGTCAGACCAAGGGTCCATCAAGCCCAGCATCCTGTTTCCAACAGAGGCCAAACCAGGCCACAAGAACCTGGCAATTACCCAAACACCTAGAAGATCCCATGCTACTGATGCACTGATGCAATTAATAGCAGTGGCTATTCCGTAAGTAAACTTGATTAATAGCAGTTAATGGACTTCTCTTCCAAGAACTTATCCAAACCTTTTTTGAACCCAGCTACACTAACTGCACTAACCACATCCTCTGGCAACAAATTCCAGAGATTTATTGTGCGTTGAGTGAAAAAGAATTTTCTCCAATTAGTCTTAAATGTGTTACTTGCTAACTTCATGGAATGCCCCCTAGTCCTTCTATTATTTGAAAGTGTAAATAACCGAGTCACATCTACTCGTTCAAGACCTCTCATGATCTTAAAGACCTCTATTATATCCCCCCTCAGCCGTCTCTTCTCCAAGCTGAAAAGCCCTAAGCTCTTCAGCCTTTCCTCATAGGGGAGCTGTTCCATTCCCTTTATCATTTTGGTTGCCCTTCTCTGTACCTTCTCCATTGCAACTATATCTTTTTTGAGATACGGCGACCAGAATTGTACACAGTATTCAAGGTGTGGTCTCACCATGGAGCGATATAGAGGCATTATGACATTTTCCGTTTTATTAACCATTCCCTTCCTAATAATTCCTAACATTCTATTTGCTTTTTTGACTGCTGCAGCACACTGAGCCGACAATTTCAATGTATTATCTACTATGACTCCTAGATCTCTTTCTTGGATGGTAGCTCCTAATATGGAACCTAACATCGTGTAACTACAGCAAGGGTTATTTTTCCCTATATGCAACACCTTGCACTTGTCCACATGAAATTTCATCTGCCATTTGGATGCCCAATCTTCCAGTCTTGCAAGGTCCTCCTGTAATGTATCACAGTCTGCTTCTGATTTAACTACTCTGAATAATTGATAACGTCACTCGTCGTATTCCTTTCCAGATCATTGATATATATATTGAAAAGCACCGGTCCAAGTACAGATCCCTGAGGCACTCCACTGTTTACCCTTTTCCACTGAGAAAATTGACCATTTAGTCCTACTCTCTGTTTCCTGTCTTTTAACCAGTTTGTAATCCACGAAAGGACATTGCCTCCTATCCCATGACTTTTTAGTTTTCGTAGAAGCCTCTCATGAGGGACTTTGTCAAACGCCTTCTGAAAATCCAAATACACTACATCTACTGGTTCACCTTTATCCACATGTTTATTAACCCCTTCAAAAAAATGAAGCAGGTTTGTTAGGCAAGACTTCCCTTGGGTAAATCCATGTTGACTGTGTCCCATTAAATCATGTCTTTCTATATGCTCTAAAATTTTGATCTTGAGGATAGTTTCCACTATTTTTCCCGGCACTGAAGTTAGGCTCACTGGTCTATAGTTACCCCGATCACCCCTGGAGCCTTTTTTAAATATTGGGGTTACATTGGCCACCCTCCAGTCTTCAGGTACAATGGATGATTTTAATGATAGGTTACAAATTTTAACTAATAGGTCAGACATTTTATTTTTGAGTTCCTTTAGTACCCTAGGATGCATACCATCCGGTCCAGGTGACTTGCTACTCTTTAGTTTGTCAATCTGGCCTACTACATCTTCCAGGTTGACAGTGATTTCGTTCAGTTTGTCTGACTCATCACCCCTGAAAACCAACTACGGAACTGGTATCTCCCCAACATCCTCACTAGTAAACACGGAAGCAAAGAATTCATTTACTCTTTCTGCAATGGGCTTATCTTCCCTAAGAGCCCCTTTAACCCCTCGGTCATCTAATGGTCCAACCGACTCCCTCACAGGTTTCTTGCTTTGGATATATTTTAAAAAGTTTTTATTATGAGTTTTTGCCTCTATGGCCAACTTCATTTCAAATTCTCTCTTCGCTTGTTTTATCAATGTTTTACACTTAACTTGACAATGCTTATGTTTTATCCTATTTTCTTCAGATGGATCCTTCTTCTAATTTTTGAAGGATGATTTTTTGGCTAAAATAGCCTCTTTCACCTCACCTTTTAACCATGATGGTAATAGTTTTGCCTTCCTTCCACCTTTCTTAATGCGTGGAATACATATGGATTGTGCCTCTAGGATTGTATTTTTAAACAATGTCCAAGCCTGTTGAACACTTTTAACCTTTGCAGCTGCACCTTTCAGTTTTTTTCTGACTATTTTCCTCATTTTTTCAAAGTTTCCCTTTGAAAGTTTAGTGTTAGAGCTGCAGATTTACTTATTGTCCCCCTTCCAGTTATTAGTTTAAATTTGATCATGTTATGATCACTGTTGCCAAGTGGCTCCACCACCGTTACCTCTCTCACCAAATCCTGTGTTCCACTAAGAATTAAATCTAAAATAGCTCCCTCTCTTGTTGGTTCCTGAACCAATTGCTCCATGAAACAATCATTTATTACATCCCGGAACTTTATAGTTTGTTGTTTATAGTTTGGATAGGGTAAAGTGGCAAATTCCTGAGATATGGTTTCAATTTTTTGTTGGAAAAATGTAGATATTTGTTCACATGTTTCATTTGTGTTTCAGGAAGTGCGTTTGCATGATCAATTGTTAGAGATTTTACTATATTAAACAATGTTGCCGGATTATTGTTTGCGAGTGCTATTTTATTCGCATAGTACCTTTTCCTTACTAGGTTAACTTCATTTCTGTATTGTTCTAACATATTGTGGAAGTCAAACAGTGCTTCAGAGTTCTTCTGTTTTAACCATACACACTCCTTTTTTCTTAAAGCGGTTTTCATCGTACGTAAAGTACTGTTGAACCAAGGAAAATTAAATTTGTTTTGGGAATTTTTTTTGTGTTATTGATCTAAGAGGAGCAACCACATCTAGAGTTGTCAAGATAGCTGAGTTCCAATTTTCTAGTGATTTATCAACATTCTCGGCAAGTTCAAGTGGTATGTTGTCAACAAATGCGTTTAAAAAGGATTCTGTAGTTATAGGTTTCCTTTTTTTAAGTTGTCTAACTGTATCACTTGAGCTTTTCTGTAAAATGGAGGTCGAGAAAGAAATAAGATGATGATCTGACCACGGAACCGATTGATTATTTAAATCAACTAATGGTATATTCAAATATGAAGAATTATAAAAAATTAAGTCTAAGGTATTTCCTTTGATATGAGTAGGGTCAGAAATGAGTTGGGTCCAACCTAGTCCAGACATAGCATCTAAAAAAGAAGTAGCAATAGTAGATGAGGAATCATTATTTATTTGCAGGTTGAAATCACCTATAAGAATAGTTTCTGCTAAGTTTAAAGACAAAGGGGCAGATTTTCAGAGCCCTGCTCGCCTAAATCCGCCCAAAACCGGGCGGATTTAGGCGAGCAGGGCCCTGCGCGCCGGTAAGCCTATTTTACATAGGCCTACCGGCGCGCGCAGAGCCCCGGGACTCGTGTAAGTCCCGGGGTTTTCGGAGGGGGCGTGTCGGGGGGCGGGCCCGAACCGCGCGGCGTTTTCGGGGCGTGTCGGGAGCGTTCCGGGGGTGGGCCCGGGGGCGTGGCTATGGCCCGGGGGCGTGGCCGCGCCCTCCGGACCCGCCCCCAGGTCGCGTCCCGGCGCGCAGGAGGCCCGCTGACGCGCGGGGATTTACACCTCCCTCCGGGAGGTGTAAATCCCCCGACAAAGGTAAGGGGGGAACTTAGACAGGGCCGGGTGGGTGGGTTAGGTAGGGGAAGGGAGGGGAAGGTGAGGGGAGGGCAAAAGGAAGTTCCCTCCGAGGCCGCTCCGATTTCGGAGCGGCCTCGGAGGGAATGGGGGTAGGCTGCGCGGCTCGGCGCGCGCCGGCTATACAAAATCGATAGCCTTGCGCGCGCCGATCCAGGTTTTTAGCAGATATGCGCAGCTCCGCGCGTATCTACTAAAATCCAGCGTACTTTTGTTTGCGCCTGGAGCGTAAACAAAAGTAGGCCTATTCGCGGAGTATGAAAATCCGCACCAAAGAGGGGATGAGTTCTAAGAATTTTGTCAAATGTGTGTGTAGAGTTCTAGGTGGACAATTTACTAGTAGCACATTTAGATATTCAGTAGATACTATCAAAGGTTCGAAGGGATCGCTATTATGGGTTATTTTCCTTACAGGTTTAAGAGAGGCTTTAATAAAAGCTAACACACCCCCACCTCTGCGCCTAGCTCGAACAACTGAAAAAGCGCACTAATTGGTAGGACAAATACTGTTTACTATCACTGAATCTGACTCCATAAGCCATAATTCAGTTATAAGTAAGCAGTCAGGCACTTTCTCATTCAATAGATCCACAAATATAGGGTTTTTTTGCCTAATAGACTGAGCGTTACAGTACAAAAAGGTTAACACCGGTAGTACAATAGTAGATAACATAGTTCTTAGCGGAATGTGAATTAAAAAAGATCTGTGAGTATGTACTTGCATAGAGTGATGCTTTTTATGTATGAACTACCGGATATAGTATACGAGCAACTGTACCCTTTCTACGCCCAGGCAGAGAGCCTTTTTATTGGCACATACGTTCTTGAATGGAAGTGTTAGCTGAAAAGGAAAAACTAAATTCTTTTCACCCAGGGCAAGGGACGTGGAGGCACATTTGCTAAAGCCAGGGCTGGCAAAGTTTATTTATCAAGCTGTCTCTCGCATTCCCCCACACCCCCTCTCCTCGCTTACACACACATTCTCTCTCACCGGCATCCTCCTCCCCTCATATAAGCTCCCTCTCTCTGAAACCCACACTCAAGCATTCCCCCACCCCTCTTACCTCCCATTCCCCCACCCCTCTTACCTCCCATGCTCTCTCTTACACCCTCCCCACCCCCCTCTTACCAACCATGCTCTCCCCCCCCCCCCCTCTCACACACACACATTCTCTCTCACCGGCATCCCCCCCATGCTCTCTCTCACACCCTCCTGCTCTCTCTCACCCTCCCCTCCTCTCACTGGCATGCCGCGGGACCCATGCCGTTCGCGGTGAAGATGAAGGCCCAGCGTGCCGTTCGCAGTGAAGATGAAGGCCCGAGGGCCTTCCATTTTCGGCTTGAGCAGAAAATAGCAGCAGAGACCCCGGCATGCCACGAACGGAGCGCGTCCCACGGCACTCGCTCCATTCACAGTGAAGATGAAGGCCCGGGCGTGCCGATCACGACACAAACGGCGCATCGGGCCTTCATCTTCGCCGTGAATGGAGCGTGTGCAGAGGAGACCCTGGCATGCCGCTCCGTTCGCGGCATGCCAGGGTCTCCTCTGCTATTTTCTGCCTGTCCTGCGATGGCCGCTGACCTTCCAGTTTTGAATAGTCTTCCAGCGAGGTGAGAGAGGAAATCTGTGGGAAGGAGGAATACTGCGCAAAATCTGGATTCCGCAGTAGCACTGAATTCCCCCTGGAGTACCTCTTGTAGCTGGTGTTGTGTCATGGCAGCTGTATGGCATGTTTGAGCCTCCAAGGCGGCCAGGGAGCACTGACGGGGACACTACCAAGCCCGATATATTATAGTGCCATCTATCGGCGGGCTGGGGAACATGCGCAAGCACTAAAGGACACACTACCAAGCCCTACATATTATGGATTTTGATTTTCAGAAGGTATTTGACGAAGTTCCCCATAAGAGACTCTTGAAAAAAAATAAAAAATCATGGGATAGGAGGCAATGTTCTATTGTGGATTGCAAGCTGATTAAACAATAGGAAACAAAGGGGTAGATTTTCAAAAACCGCGAATAGGCGTACTTTTGTTGGCGCTCCAGGCGCAAACAAAAGTACGCTGGATTTCAGTAGATACGCGCGTAGCCGCGCAAATCTGGGATCGGTGCGCACAAGGCTATCAATTTTGTATAGCCGGCGCGCGCCGAGCCACGCAGCCTACCCCCGTTCCCTTCGAGGCAGCTCCGAAATCGGAGCGGCCTCGGAGGGAACTTTCTTTTGCCCTCCCCTCACCTTCCCCTACCTAACCCACCCGCCCGGCCCTGTCTAAACCCCCCCCTTACCTTTGTTGGGGGATTTATGCCTCCCGGAGGGAGAAGTAAATCCCCGCGCGCCAGCGGGCCGCTAGCGCGCCGGGACGCGATCTGGGGGCGGGTCCGGAGGGCGCGGCCACTCCCCGGGCCATAGCCACGCCCCGGGCCCGCCCCTGGAACGCTCCCGACACGCCCCGAAAACGCCACACGGTTCGGGCCCGCCCCGACACGCCCCCGACACGCCCCCGACACGCCCCCGACACGCCCCCTCCGAAAACCCCGGGACTTACGCGAGTACGGGGCTCTGCGCGCGCCGGTAGGCCTATGTAAAATAGGCTTACCGGCGAGCAGGGCTCTGAAAATCCGCCCCAAAGAGTAGGAACAGATGATCAGTTTTCTCATTGGAGAAAGGTAATCAGTGGAATGACTCAGAGATCCATACAGGGACCAGTGTTTTTTAAATATATTTATGAATAATCTGGAAAAAGGAATGAGTAAGGTGATAAAATCTGCAGGTGACACAAAATTATTCTAAGTAGTGAAATCACAAGTGGGTCATTTCTATGCAGATCAAGTCTGGATAGTATACCCTTTGGAAAGGATCCATTAATGAACCTGGTTTGCAGGTTGTAGGAAAATTGTTGGGGGAGAATAAGTTGATATTGAATGAGGATAAGATGGAGTGGATAGTGTTTGCAAATGTAGACCCTGAGTGTAGTTTACAATTAAAGGTTGGGAATAAACGGGTAGATTTTAAAGGCCTGCATGCATAAATCCTGGGGTTTATGCATGTGGCCAAACCTTGTGCGCACCGAGCGAATTTTCGAAGGGGCCTGGCTATGCGCATAAACCCCGGTGCATGCATAAGAACCGGGCCTCTTCGAAGGGGCAGGCCAGGAGGCGTATTCTGGGCAGGGCAGGGGGGGGAGCAGGCCAGGACAGCAATATTGATTGCTGTCCTGAAGACTTGCGCGCTGGCAGCTGGCTAGTGCACGCAACTTACTTCAGCTCGGGAGTAAAACAAAGAAAAAAAAAAGGGAGGGTTTAGGGTGTGGGGAGGAGAAGGGAAGAGGGAGGGAATTTAGGTAGAGGGGTAGGGTTCCCTCCCAGTCCGCTCCTTAATTGGAGTGGACTGGGAGGGAACTGGGGAAGGCCTGAATGCATCGCTGCGCAGAAATTACAAAGGTCCCTCCCTTACATGCGCCACATGCACATATGTGTGCGGATTATAAAATCCAGTGCGCATGTGCATGTGGCCCACGGATTTTCTAATATGCTGGCGCCCGCATGTTAGAAAATGGGCGCGTCCATGTGTGCACACCGGGAAGCACGTGCACGTTTGAAAACCTACCCCAAAGTTTGTAGTAATAGTCAGGAAATTTGAAATTTGAGATAAATGATAAATGGCCATTTACACCACATATTTCCCTGATGATGAGAAGGATATTTTTAAAGTTAGAGAAATTGAGAAAGATAAGGAATACAGTAAGGGGCGGATTTTAAGAGCCCTGCTCGCGTAAATCCGTGCGGATTTACGTGAGCAGGGCCCTGCGCGCCGGTGCGCCTATGTTCAATAGGCCTACCGGCGCGCGTCCCGGGGTTTTCCGAGGGGGGAGTGCCGGGGGCGTGTCGAGGGGGCGGGCCCGATCCGCGCGGCGTTTTCGGGGCTGGACGTAGTGTTTCGGGGGCGGGCCCGGGGGCATGGTTACGGCCCGGGGCGGTCCGGGGACGTGGCCGCGCCCTCCGGACCCACCCCCAGGTCTCGTCCTGGCGCGCGGGGATTTACGTCTCCCTCTGGGAGGCGTAAATCCCCCGACAAAGGTAAGGGGGGGGTTTTAGACAGGGCCGGGCGGGTGGGTTAGGTAGGGGAAGGGAGGGGAAGGTGAGGGGAGGGCAAAAGAAAGTTCCCTCCGAGGCCGCTCCGATTTCGGAGCGGCCTCGGAGGGAACGGAGGTAGGCTGTGCGGCTCGGCACGCGCCGGCTATACGGAATCGATAGCCGCGCGCGCGCCGATCCCGGATTTTAGCGGATATGCGCGGCTACGTGCGTATCTACTAAAATCCAGCGTACTTTTGTTTGCACCTGATGCGCCAACAAAAATACGCCAAATCGCGCTATTTGAAAATCTACCCCCAAGTGTGGTGGTGTTTCAGACATTAGTCCAGGCACTAGTTTTACCACTTTTTGACTACAGTAATGGGGTATTGTTGGGTATTATAGGGAAGAGGTTACAACAATTTAAGGTAGATTTTTGACTGCCTTAGGTGCTTTAGTGCTAAGCCGTTGCTTAGAGAGCTGCATTGGCTTCCAGCAAGAGACAGAATAGTATTTAAGATTGTAACTATCATGTATAAGATCTTTCATGCTAAGGGTGCAATCTATTTGGTAAAGAGGGTGCAGAAATATGTTCCTAGGCGGATATTACATTCCTCAGTGGAATCACTTTTTGAAGTTCCAGGGGTAAAGCAAGTGAGAAAAGTTAAAAGCACAGGATGAAGATGTTCTCGGGGGGGGGGGGGGGGGAGGAACTCTATCCTTTTAGTTATAAGATTGTAGACTAACAGTTTGGGCTTCAGGAAAGGGTAGTCATGGTTGTTCTCATGTTTTAATTGTATTGTTGTAAATCACCTTGATCAGTTTACTGTTAGTGTGGTATAAAAGTTTTTAATAAATACATAAATAAATACATTCAAAGTGTCCATCTGGCATCTGCCAAGGTCTTTTTACAAGGGATAGAGCCCAACTCCCTCTTAGGGTTGTGGGATGTCTTCTTTGTTGTCTGTGTTCATTGTAAAAGAATAATATGCAGGGCTAGTCTTTTAATATTGTGCCCATAGGCAGGACCCGTGAGCAGAGTAGGGGAAAGGAGCAGTAGCAACCCTTTAACACAGTGTTGGTGCCCAGACTT
Organism: Rhinatrema bivittatum; assembly: GCF_901001135.1. Classification (NCBI taxonomy): domain Eukaryota; kingdom Metazoa; phylum Chordata; class Amphibia; order Gymnophiona; family Rhinatrematidae; genus Rhinatrema; species Rhinatrema bivittatum. The sequence continues at coordinate 73,129 of NW_021820731.1, read as the reverse complement.
AAAGCTAACTGGAGCTGGCTCTTCTTTCACTTCACTCTTTGGTGCGTTCGAAACTTGGTGCTTTAGGCAATTTCCTATAATGCTGATATACCTAAACAGCAAACATTTTTACTAGTAGAGCTTCACATACAAATTCTTAGGGTTTTGTACGTGTTTTGTTTACAAATCCCTGATATTTTTGGTTTGCATTTCCAGATGGTAAAATTGTGTACCTTCTTTATTATGTGCAAAATTATATGCAAATTCATGCATGCATGTTATAAAATCGGGTGTACATTTGTGCCCACCGGGTAGCGTGCACAAATGTACCCCATGCGCGCTCATTTAAAAATCTGCCCCATAGTCTTATTAGTGATATTAAATGTGTTTATTGTATAGTATTGACTGGTTGGGCTGAAGATCCATGAAGGTCTTAACTTGGAGAAGGACTGGACAAACTAGTGGACTAATTGCTAAACTGGTTAATTGCATTTATGTGTGCATGTTTCAAAATTAGCAGATTTAATACATGTAAATTGGGACTTACTTGAGTAAGTCCTTTACTTTTGCACGTAAAACATACTTGCATATATTTTTCAATGCAGTAATATACATGATTTCATTGCATTGCGTGTAATCATGCGTAAGCATAAATACGCACATATGTGTTGGGGTAGAGATACCCATATTTTATAAAAGACACTTATATGCGTGGGATTTAAAATTATTCTGTGGATCTGCTCACAGTAATATACACACATATATTCCGCTGCACGCATTTGTTTGAAAGTTAATCTCATATGGAACAGGGTCTGTAAGACAAACTATTGAAAGAGAGGCTTAAGGCACTTTTCTAAACTGGTTGGAAATAAGATTGAAAAGAGGAGATATAATAGCAACACTAATGGTTTAATTTTGCAAAATTCTGAATAAGTCAGCAAAAATGCACATAAGTTATATCAGATTTGAATGCCAACGTATGCATGTATGTTTACTTTGAAACTTATCCCACCAAAAACTACTCACACACAATTACACCTGCTAAAATGGATGCAGAAAATTTTCAGGAAAATCCAAAAGTATGTATAAGTGCAAATTCCAAATTCTACTCCAGGAAATGTTCAGTCTGGGTAAACATGTATATAAGTTTATCTGCATACTGAGTGGGCAATATTATAACAAGCCCACAGAAATGCCTTTTAAAATTACTTCTAAAATATTTAGCAAGCTATAATAAAAGAAGCAGCAATTTTCAGAAGAAAAATTAAAGAAAAGGGGTAATGATATAAAGGGAGTCAGGATCCAGATGCCTTGAATATTTTATAGGTGGTCATGTTTGTATTACTATATCCTTAGCTTGAGCAATGTAGATGTAAACAACTGCATAGGTGGGTTGAGCCAGTTGGTGCATCATCTCACTGATGCTTTTCTGAATTAAGTTTAATGAATCTTATTTTTCTGATATGCTTGATTCTGCCCATTAAATTAAATTATTAAGATTTTAACTATTGCACAATGGTGTGCACCTTTTCTTCTATTTCAATAGATGGGTGCTTGTCAAATCCTTGCTTCCCTGGAGCTGAATGCAACAGTTTCCCTGATGGCTCCTGGTCTTGTGGAGCATGCCCTACTGGCTACATTGGAAATGGTACATTCTGTGGAGATCTCGATGAGGTATGATGAAGTTTAATTTTGTTCATCTCTTAGGCATAGTGCATTGCCCTTGAAAGAGAGATTGAAATTCAAGCTAATGATCCTGCTCTTTCATGTAGTGAAGGGTGAGTAACCAGGTATTTATGGAAGTTAGTCACCGGGTATGTACAGGGATATACTCTTCATTTGGTGCATGGTGTCTTTTAGGAGATACCTACAAGGAAGGAGATGTATAGGATTTCGTTCTAAAAAAAAGGGCATTTTCGTTTGCTGGTATGGAGCTGTGGAATTCATCCCTGCTGGATGTCAGGCTAGAATCTAATTTCCCAGCATCCAGGAAAAAAGTAAAAATGTGGCTATTCCCTGATTGATAAATAAGATAGGAGACAATTATTGTTGGAGATATGGTTAATTTGTGGCGAGATGGTAGGAGCGGTTTAGGTTAGTGGCTATGTGCTGACTGGTGCAACAAATATTTGGGGAGTATGAAAGATATGATAGGTGATAGGGGGTGGAAGAGGGGATGATGTAAAGAGGAGTTAGTTTGGGGTAAGGATGTTTTATTTGTTTATTATTTTTATTGTTTTTATATGAATTGTATGTGTTGTATTATATGGTTGTACACCACTTTGGGCAGGCTGATGTCTGGTAGATTGGTATAAAATAATAAATGAAATAATATCACTCAGGAATACACTTTAGGTTTATTGGACAAATTAAATTAATTCTTTGTTTTCTTGATGTTTAATCTTAGTGTGCATTAGTCCCAGATGTGTGCTTTAAATTAAATGGAGTCCATAGATGTATCAACACAGTTCCAGGTTTCCACTGTCTGCCTTGTCCTCCACGTTACAAAGGGAGTCAGCCTTATGGAGGAGGACTGGAGACAGCCAAAAAAGACAAGCAAGTAAGTACATTAGAAGTGATCCAAAGGATCAAAGGTTATGTACAGTAAGGGAAGAATTTTGTAACATCATGCATGTTAACCAGCAAATACGCACATAGGGGTAGATTTTATAAAAGTACGCCCGCGCGTAATTTTGTTCGTGCACCGGGCGCAAACAAAAGTATGCCGGATTTTAATAGATACACGCGTATCCTTTAAAATCCAGGGTCGGCGTGCAGCCTGCTTCCGTTCCCTCCGAGGCCGCTCTGAAATCGGAGCGGCCTCAGAGGGAACTTTCCTTCCACCCCCCCCCCCCCCGCACCCTCCCCTACATAACCCACCCCCCCAGCCCTATCTAAACTCCCCTACCTTTGTTTTAAAAGTTACACCTGCCAGAGGCAGGCATAACTTGCGCATGCCGGTCATGCCCCCGAAACGTCCCCGGGCCAGAACCATGCCCGTGGCCCTGCCCGGATGATGCACTGGCCGCGGACATGCCCCCGACACTCACCCGACGACTCGCCGACCGCAACACGCCCCCGATGATGCGCTGGCTGCGATACGCCCCCGACCCCCCCCCCCCCCCCCAGGACTTACGTGTGTCCCAGGGATTTGCGCACGCCGGCAGCCCATGCAAGATAGGCTCGGCGCGCGCAGGGGGGTTTGGGGTAGGTTTTCGGGGTTACGTGCATAACCTATGCGCATAACCCTTTGAAAATCTACCCCATAAGGTACACCAATTTTCAAAGCGAACGTACGTGCTTAGGTCCACTTTGAAAATTATCCCACTAAACATACTCTCTCACAATTATACCTGCTAAAATATATGCATAAATATTTGGGAAAAAATGTAAGCGCATGCTTTTTAAAGTCCAAAATTATGTACATAAGTGCAAACCTCTGCCCAACTCTGGATTCATGAACCTCTGCTCAGTCTGGATAAACTTATGGTAAACAGGACATGTACATCTAAGTTTACCCATGTATCAGGTGAGTAATTTTTTAAAGCCTTTTTCTATGGGTAAAAAACACTGTTTAATTCACAGAAAAGCTTTTGAAAATTATCCTCTGGGAGCAATTTCAGAAAGTCCATGTAACCGCAAAGTCTGTATCCATCCATTTTGTAACCATGAGCCTTATAATTAATTTTAAAAAGGATACTACAGTTTCTTTTTGAAAATTGTTGACAAGATCTGTGGCTACAAAGTACCTGCTGCCTTTCACCTGCAGTTTATTTGGCCAGAAGATGTCTGGAAACTATGCATGTAGACTTGCAAATCAAATCTGCGTGTATTGCTGGCTTCCCTCACCTGAAACATGCTCCCGAAAAACCTGAAAATGCCTCCTCACAATCTGGCTAAAAGTATGTGGAAACCTAAAAGGTGAATATTCAAAATGTTACACGTATAAAAATTAGCATATAGGTGCATAAATAGCATGTACTTGCATATAAGCTATTTTATAAACCTCAGACATACATGCGTATAAAAAAGGGGTGGTCTAGGGGCATTCTGGGGCAGGGCCAACACTTATGCATGTGAATTTGGAAACTTATCATGTATATTTATACCTGCTCATTATCTGGTGAAAGTGATATTAAACCTCTTTATTGTGAAGTACTGACTGGGTGGAGAGGGCTGGGTGAACTGGGGTTAGTTCAGGCTGAAGAACCAGGAGGGTCTCAATGACCTGAATTGGCAAACTGATGGCCTAATTGGTAAAACTGGGAATTTCACTCATGTGCGTATGTTAGAAAATTTATGGACTCACACATGTAAAAAGTGACTTACCCTGGGTAAGGACTACTTAAATTTTGCATGTAAAATCCCCATGTTATATTTTTTAAATATAAAGTAAACAATCACTAGGGATGTGAATCGTTTTAGGACGATTAAAATTATCGTCCGATAATTTTAATATCGTCTTAAACCGTTATGGAACACAATACAATAGAGATTCTAACGATTTATCGTTATAAATCGTTAGAATCGTGAGCCGGCACACTAAAACCCCCTAAAACCCACTCCCGACCCTTTAAATTAAATCCCCCACCCTCCCGAACCCCCCCCAAATGAGTTAAATAACCTGCGGGTCCAGCGGCGGTCCGGAACGGCAGCGGTCCGGAACGGGCTCCTGCTCCTGAATCTTGTTGCCTTCAGCCGGCGCCATTTTCCAAAATGGCGCCGAAAAATGGCGGCGGCCATAGACGAACACGATTGGACGGCAGGAGGTCCTTCCGGACCCCCGCTGGACTTTTGGCAAGTCTCGTGGGGGTCAGGAGGCCCCCCACAAGCTGGCCAAAAGTTCCTGGAGGTCCAGCGGGGGTCAGGGAGCGATTTCCCGCCGCGAATCGTTTTCGTACGGAAAATGGCACCGGCCATACGCGTATGGCCGGCGCCATTTTCCGTATGGAAAATGGCGCTGGCAGGAGATCGACTGCAGGAGGTCGTTCAGCGAGGCGCCGGAACCCTCGCTGAACGACCTCCTGCAGTCGATCTCCTGCCGGCGCCATTTTCCGTACGAAAACGATTCGCGGCGGGAAATCGCTCCCTGACCCCCGCTGGACCTCCAGGAACTTTTGGCCAGCTTGTGGGGGGCCTCCTGACCCCCACGAGACTTGCCAAAAGTCCAGCGGGGGTCCGGAAGGACCTCCTGCCGTCCAATCGTGTTCGTCTATGGCCGCCGCCATTTTTCGGCGCCATTTTGGAAAATGGCGCCGGCTGAAGACAACAAGATTCAGGAGCAGGAGCCCGTTCCGGACCGCTGCCGTTCCGGACCGCCGCTGGACCCGCAGGTTATTTAACTCATTTGGGGGGGGTTCGGGAGGGTGGGGGATTTAATTTAAAGGGTCGGGGGTGGGTTTTAGGGGGTTTTAATGTGCCGGTTTTGCGATTTTTAGATTTTTCACGATTTTTCACGATTTTTCACGATATTTTACCCCCCAAACGGCAACAATACGATTCCCTCCCCCTCCCAGCCGAAATCGATCGTTAAGACGATCGAGGACACGATTCACATCCCTAACAATCACACATATAGCAGTTCAGCACCACTTAGCTGGATAAGACTCTCTACCTGGGTAACATCAAGCTAGGTTGAGAGAACATTGCACAAATCTCATCTTTGGGTGAGTTTCCTCACTCCGAAGGTCATCAAATCTTCACAAGAGAGTACTGTTCTGTTCGTGTGTCTCGCCTTGAATGTCAAAGTGGCCTCTAACCCCTACACTAATTCCTAAACCTCACCTCGAGTGACTAGGTGGGCCTCCCATAGAGATATAAATACCAATATAATGTGAGGGCATTAGGGCTAGTCTCTTTCTCTCTCTCTCTCTCTCTTTCTCTTTTCCAGCTAGGCTGGCTCTCATTAGCGCAAATTGCGATAAACTGTCTATTACCATAAAACACACCCCTTTTTCTATCGCATGCGATATTTAGTGCATTTTGATAAATCCAGGCCTAAGTAAGATAGCCAGATAAGTCTTAAATGGAGCTACAGAACCAGATAAGGCTTAAATAGAGCTACTTATCTGAATAAGTAAGATAGCCAGATAAATCTCCAACTAGAGCTCCTTATCCAGATAAGTCTTAAAGCTACTTATCTGGATAGGTAAGATAGCCAGATAAGTCTTAAATAGAACTACTTATCTGGCTGTCTTACTTAGCCAGATAAATAACTCTATTTAAGACTTATCTAGATTAGCTGAATTAGTTGGAACTGATCCAGCTAACTTATCTATATATTTGAACTTATCTTTACATATGCGCGAATGTTGCAAGGTAGATTTATGCATATTTTATAACCTGTACATATATGATACATGCAGTTTATAAAATACTAGGGTATACCTGCATGAGGCCATATATGCATGCATATGCACTTGAGCGCAGTTATTTCAAAGATATCCTTCCAGTGTACTTTTAGCTAGTCTGAAGAAGGCAATTTCAGATAAATGTATCAAGTAAATCACTATTTACCTGAGTAAATAGCTTCTCACACCTGTCACTATTCCCAACAAACCAACAGAGACGAGGTACAACGAGGCCTTATGTTCTACCCGCTGTGTCAGAACACACCTTTGGAATTCTAAAAAGTAGATTTCGCTGTTTGGACAAAATGGTGGGAGGGGGGGCCCTTTAAAGTATGCCCCAGCCAGAGTAGCAGAGATAGTCTGCTATGTATTTTATAATCTTATGGCATCCCAGTTGACCTTGTTCCAGATCAACCTAAGAATTCCCCTTGACCCCTCGCACAAACTAGGGAGAGCACACAGACTGGTAGCCAGCTTTGACAAAGTGTCATACAGCTTCACCTTTTACCCTGTACTAGCCCTCACATGTTGGCAAGTTGGTTGCATATGTGTGATGGAAGTCCAGCAGGCCTATTACATGAAGCTGAATGCTCTGTTTTTACAAAAAATCACAAGTAGCTCAGCTATATAAAGGCACATATAGGCCTGAAGCTACAAGATGACAGCTACATTCATTAATCACTTACTCTACATGTTACAGCCAGATTCTCTAATAGGGGTGTGCATTCGTTTGCAATGTATTGGCAATCCGCAACATATATGTCATGTTCGTTGTATTCATGGGGGTCACGAAACATATGGCAAACCCCCACAAATACAACGTATCACTAAAGAATAAGCCCCCACCCTCCTGACCCCCCCAAGACTTGCCAATAGTCCCTAGTGGTCCAGCAGGGGTCCTGGAGCAATCTCCTGCACTCAGGCTGTCGGCTGCCGGTATTCAAAATGGCGCCAATAGCCTTTGCCCTTACTATGTCACAGGGGCTACCGGTGCCAATGGTCAGCCCCTGTCACATAATAGGAGCACAAGATGGCGCCGGACGTCCATTGCTCTTACCATGTGACAGGGGCCAACGAATGGCACTGGTAGCCCCTGTGACATAGTAAGGGCAAAGGCTATCTGCGCCATTTTGAATACCGGCAGCCGACAGCCCAAGTGCAGGAGATCGCTCCAGGACCCCCGCTGGACCACCAGGGACTTTTGGCAAGTCTTGGAGGGGTCAGGTGGGTGGGAGGGTTATAGTTAATAAAATTTAAAGGGTTGGGATGGGGGTTTTTTTGGGAAACGAATACATATGTAACTAATGAACGGATCGGGGTCCCCCCGAGAACGGATGCAATGGATTTGGGTCCTGACGAATACGAATACTGAATGGGATGAATCCGTCCCTGCTGCACATCCCTATTCTCTAGCTGACATCCATGTGCATCTGAATATATCCACATGTACATCAGATTCACTGTTTCAGATGAGCATGCAAAGACCCAGGTGTCAGCACTGTCTCATCAGTTTCTGAGGCAATGCTGACATATCTCACATAGCAGACCTTCACTCGGTGCCATTTTGAACCACATGTTCAATATCATGGGAATTTCAAAAGTTTCACAGATCATTGCAAACATATTTCATAGGGGTTGCACACAACCATACACAGCTCGGCCCTGCTATACCTATTAGGGATGTGAATCGTTTTTTGACGATTTAAAAAAATTGTCCGATACTTTTTAAATTGTCAAAAATCGGTACAGTGCGCGATACAATAGAAATTTTCACGATTTATCGTGAAAAATCGTTACTCCTGTTAGTGTCCACTAATGGGAGTTATTTGGGGGGAGGGCGGGAAATCCGGCACACCAAAACAACCCCTAAACCCACCCCGACCCTATACAACTAATCCCTTACCTTCCCCCACCCCCCCCGAACCCCCCCAAAACCTTTTACGAGTACCTGGTGGTCCAGTGGGGGCGCGGGGACCTATCTCCCGCTCTCGGGCCATCGGCGCCATTTTGGCTGCCACTCAAACATGGTGCCCATGGCCCGATTAAAAAAAACCCCACCCGACCCTTTAAAGATGACCCCTTAGCTTCTCCCACCCTCCTGATCCCCCCAAATCATTTTAAAATTACCTGGTGGTCTAGTGGTGGTCCCGAGAGTGATCTCCCGTTCTCGGGCCGTCGGCTGCCACTCATAAAGATGGCGCCGATGGACCTTTGCCCTTACCATGTGACAGGGTATCCGTGCCATTGGCCTGCCCCTGTCACATGGTAGGAGCACTGGCTGGCCGGCACCATCTTTAAAGATGGCCGCCGCCATGTGGCTGGATGGCGCCATCTTTGAAGATGGCCGCCACCATCTGGCTGGCCACCACCATCTTTAAAGATGGCGCCGGCCATCCAATGCTCCTACCATGTGACAGGGGCCGGCCAATGGCACGGATACCCTGTCACATGGTAAGGGCAAAGGACCATCGGCGCCATCTTTATGAGTGGCAGCCGACGGCCCGAGAACGGGAGATCGCTCCCGGGACCACCACTAAACCACCAGGTAAATTTAAAATGATTTGGGGGGATCGGAAGGGTGGGAGAAGCTAAGGGGTCATCTTTAAAGGGTCGGGTGTGGTTTTTTTTTAATTGGGCCATCGGCGCCATTTTTGAGTGGCAGTCAAAATGGCGCAGATGAGAATGAATTTACTCAATCCTACATTTAAGAAGTAATATTTCAAAGTGATAGTAACTCAATAATATACCTGGACTTGACCAACATTACTCAAATAATGATTTTATTTATGAAATTGTAACCAAACTTTATTGGCACCTGTTAGAATGTACGATATCCTACATTTACTTACCTTAGTCTATGTGCCTATTTGTAAACCATTGCGATGGTATATAACTTAGTGACGGTATAGAAAAGTTTTTAAATAAAAAATAAATAAATAGTTTGATTGAGTTCATAATTAAGTTTAGGATACTAAGGGAGTTGGAATGAGAGTACTTTACATTTACAGGTGAATTTACTAATTAATCAGCTAGTGTCCTGCAAGGGGATGATTAAACTTTCAATAAGGGCTGGTACAATAGTATGATTTTGATAAGTCCTTGATTGATTTTTAATGAGAAAGTGTCTCATACCTAAAAATCAAGGGTTGGGTGGGTGGGAAAGACAGACACTAGAATTAACTATCTCTGGCTTGCTTATTACCTCAGACACACACAAACTCTAAATAATATTTCCCTTAATTTCACCTTTCACCAAACATTTATAAGCCCAAAAATTTCAGAAAGCTATACTTACCAATCCTCTTTAACCACCGTTAAATTAATCTTCACTCCGTTCACTCCTCTCCCGGGGGATCCTGGGAGCAGTATGCAGATGAGCCTTCCGGTCCTCCTCTACTGCAAAGGGTGCGGGGCATCTAGAAGCTGGGGCTGTGGAAGTCAATCCCTGGATCGCTTTAGGTGACCTCTGGACTCCTCTGCTAGGGGCTGGTGGGAGCAGTATGCAGATGAACCTTCCGGTCCTCCTCTACTGCAAAGGTTGCGGGGCCTCTGAAAGCTGGGGCTGTGGAAGTCAATCCCTGGATCGCTTGCGGTGACATCTGGACTCCTCTCCCGGGGGATGTCAGACCATTTCCCATCCTCCGACATCTGGGCAACCTCTCCTACAGTCTCAGACTTCCCCCAGCAATGAAGATCCATAACACGCTTCACGTATCTCTATTGAAACCACTCATTCTTAACAATTTCATCACCAAGACACCAGATCCCCCTCCTGTTGATGCAGAAGAGGACATCGAGTACAAAGTTGATGCAATACTTGATGTAAGGAAGAGAGGCGGAGTTTGGGAATACCTCCTGTCCTGGGAGGGCTATGGACCAGAAAATAACTCGTGGGAACCTATGGCTAATATCATGGACAAAGAGATGCTAAATCAGTATCATTGATTGCATCCTTGGAAACCAAGACCAGGTAGGGGGTCTGGAGGCGGTCCTTTGAAGGGGGGTACTGTTGCGTCCGTCAGACTCAGACGGCTTCGTCCCACGTGCCTCACCTCAATATTCGCTTTCTCCACCAGCCTTGGGAAGATGGCGACCACCACACCTGCTTGCCGGCGTCCCCGGAACAGCTATGGCAAGGCATTCCACCATGATTCACCTGAGGGCCTCCTAGGGTATGCGGCTACCCACGTCTATATTCCAACGTTGGCGCGAACCTCAGGGGCATTCACCTCGAGTGAATTCACAACATCCGGGTATTTAGGTTGCCCATTTGCTGACTGATTTTGAGTTAGCAAGGATTGGACTTGTCCTGTCTAAGCTGCTCTGCTGCTTCTTGCTGCTGCTGGAAGCTCTCTCCACCCTCCAGAGTTTTACTAACTTGGGTACCCGCTCCTTGGGGGCCCTATGCTTCTTTCCAGGTGCCTATCCAGTATCCAGGTACCGCTCCTCGAGGGCCTGAGTTGTCTACCTTGGTGCCTGCTACCATTACTTCTACCTGCTGGGAACTCCACCATTACAGTTGCAAGAGTGTGAGTAATGTAACATCTACCAGTCTGTTTCACCTGCAGCTCCTCATTAAACATCTGCACCGGAGCTCCCTATACCACCATTGTGGCACGGATCTCCTCAGCTGAGGACCCAAGACTGCTGCTGCAGGGATATACTCACTACTGCCACCTCTGGTGAACTCTACAAGCTGTACAATAAAGACTATCTCTGTGTTTGTGCATCTGAGTCTAGCCTGGTACTGCAGTTCCCTGCGGGGCTTCTCCCTGTGAGAGTGGCCATCACTGCAGCACCTAAGAATCCACCAAACACCTCAAAACTATAACATCTTCATGTTCCTTTGTCATCAGCTGAAGTGCTAATGACACTAATCAGTTAATAGCTTCTGGGTATTTACAAGGACTTGACCTCTCACGCTGTGCCTGTCTGTCCAGGCCTTACATCCTTAGAAGGGCTTGACCTCTAATGCTGTGCCTGTCCGTCCAGGCCTTATGTCCCTACAAGGGCTTGACCTCTATCCTCTAATGCTGTGCCTGTCCATCCAGGCCTTATGTCCCTATGAGGGCTTAACCTCTAATGCTGTGCCTGTCCATCCAGGCCTTACATCCCTACGAGGGCTTGACCTCTAACGCTGTGCCTGTCCGTCAAGGCCTTATGTCCCTACAAGGGCTTGACCTCTATCCTCTAATGCTGTGCCTGTCCATCCAGGCCTTATGTCCCTATGAGGGCTTAACCTCTAATGCTGTGCCTGTCCATCCAGGCCTTATGTCCCTATAAGGGCTTGACCTCTATCCTCTAATGCTGTGCCTGTCCATCCAGGCCTGAAGTCCCTTTGAGGGCTTGACCTCTAACGCTGTGCCTGTCCATTCAGGCCTTATGTCCCTACAAGGGGTTGACCTCTATCCTCTAATGCTGTGCTTGTCCATCCAGGCTTTACGTCCCTACAATGGCTTGACCTCTAATGCTGTGCCTGTCCATCCATGACTTACATCCCTACAAGGGCTTGATCTCTAATGCTGTACCTGTCTGTCCAGGTCTTATGTCCCTACAAGGGTTTGACCTCTAATGCTGTGCCTGTCCATCCAGACCTTTAGTCCCTATGAGGGCTTGACCTCTAATGCTGTGCCTGTCCATCCAGGCCTTACGTCCCTACAAGGGCTTGACCTCTATCCTCTAATGCTGTACCTGTCCATCCAGGCCTTACATCCCTATGAGGGCTTGACCTCTAATGCTGTGCCTGTCCATCAAGGCCTTCTGTCCCTACAAGGGCTTGACCTCTATCCTCTAATGCTGTGCCTGTCCATCTAGGCTTGACGTCCCTACAAGGGCTTGACCTCCAATGCTATGCCTGTCCAACCAGGCCTTAAGTCCCTATGAGGGCTTGACCTCTAATGCTCTGCCTGTCCATCCAGACCTTATGTTCCTACAAGGGCCTGACCTCTAATGCTGTGCCTGTCTGTCCAGCTTTGAGCTTGGATATTTCATATAAGAACATAAGAACATGCCATACTGGGTCAGACCAAGGGTCCATCAAGCCCAGCATCCTGTTTCTAATAGTGGCCAATCCAAGCCATAAGAACCTGGCAAGTACCCAAAAACTAAGTCTATTGCATGTTACCATTGCTAGCAATAGCAATAGTTTTCATGACCTTCATAATAGGGGCCATTTTCCCTAGATGTTTCTTAGCTGCCAACATTAATGTTTCTAGTGCTATAGAAAACTGGTGGTAGTTGTACTCTAAATCATCCTCTGTGTTCCCATAGTTTACAGAGGCATTGTGTAAACCACAAAGTCAACATAGGTTGATATTGTAGATTTGGACTTGAGTAGCAGTTTTCTTATTTCTGAGAGCTCTTCAAGTTCCTTTGTCATCAGCTGAAGTGCATAAGTACAGTTAATAGCTTCTGGGTATTCACTAGACGCCAATGGAACCACCACACTCTAGGGGCCAACCCATTCTAAGGCGCTCTTTCCTGCGCAAAGGAAAGGGCACTCTCCCTGTGTGCAGCCAGCCTATCTCTTAGCACCCGCTCGTGCTCCACTCTAGGGGCCAACCCATTCCAGGGAGCCCTTTTTGCTCAAAGGAAAGGGATCTCTCCCTGGGGGCAGCCATCCTAACTCTTCTCACCTGCTGACCCATGTTGAACCGCTGTTGACATGGAAACCTCCTCCACGTTGGCTCGCAATGCTTAAAGGTTCGTGCGCCATTCTAGGGGCCAATCCATTCCAGGGAGCCCTTTTCTGTGCAAAGGAAAGGGATCTCTCCCCAGGTGTAGCCAGCCTATCTCTTAGCATCCGCTGACCCATGTTGAACCGCTGTTCACATGGAAACCTCCTCCACCTCTGCCTTGAATAATCTCGCTTGTATATCTGCTACATCCACCAGATTTTAAAAGACCAGCGAGAGCTCACTAGACGCCAATGGAAAAACCCCACTCTAGGGGCAAACCCATCCTAGGGAGCCCTTTCCTGTGCAAAGGAAAGGGAACCCTCCTCGGGTCCAGCCTGTCTTGCCCTTATCAAAACCACAGGGACCTGACTACCTCCGCTCTGCCAGCCTATCTTGCCCCTATCAACTTTCTGCCACTCTGCCTTGCTGCCATACACCAGATGACTCACTCAACTCCTTGTGGTGTTCTTGCCACTATCATGGTTCCTCAGTGTGGCAGATGAAATTTAATGTGGACAAGTGCAAGGTGCTGCATATAGGGAAAAATAACCCTTGCTGTAGTTACACGATGTTAGGTTCCATATTAGGAGCTACCACCCAGGAAAAAGATCTAGGCATCATAGTGGATAATACTTTAAAATCGTCGGCTCAGTGTGCTGCAGCAGTCCAAAAAGCAAATAGAATTTTAGGAATTAATAGGAAGGGAATGGTTAATAGAATGGAGAATGTCATAATGCCTCTGTATCGCTCCATGGTGAGACCACACATTGAATACTGTGTACAATTCTGGTCGCCGCATCTCAAAAAAGATATAGTTGCGATGGAGAAGATACAGAGAAGGGCAACCGAAATGATAAAGGGGATGGAACAGCTCCCCTATGAGGAAAGGCTGAAGAGTTTAGGACTGTTCAGCTTGGAGAAGAGACGGCTGAGGGGGGATATGATAGAGGTCTTTAAGATCATGAGAGGTCTTGATCGAGTAGACGTGACTCTGTTATTTACACTTTCGAATAATAGAAGGACTAAGGGGCATTCCATGAAGTTAGCAAGTTGCACATTTAAAACTAAATGGAGAAAATTCATTTTAACTCAACGCACAATAAAGCTCTGGAATTTTTTGCCAAATGATGTGGTTAGTGCAGTTAGAGTAGCTGGGTTCAAGAAAGGTTTGGATAAGTTCTTGGAGGAGAAGTCCATTAATGGCTATTAATCAATTAAACTTAGGGGATAGCCACTGCTATTAATTGCATCAGTAGCTGTTGTGCTTCGCGGCCGAGGCGCCCCACGACCGCGTCCCCCTACCTGACTCACAGCAGCATGAGAGCCCCGGGGGAGGGCTCCGACACGGGCCCGTGCTGCCCGTTGCAGGGGAAGCCATCCTGCTTCCCCCAGCGGCATCTCTCCTGCACCGGGGAGATTCAAGATGGCCGCCGCCATGGGATCCAAGATGGCCGCCATCAACTCATTTGCATTTAAAGGGACCTGGTCCCTTTAACTAGACTCACTTGCGTCCAATGATCCAGAGCAGAGGAAGTATATAGGGAGGCTTCCTCTGCTCATTCCTTGACTTGGCAACATCTCTTGCGAGTGTTGTTTGAGTCTGCTTGCCTCGGTGAGTTCCTGCTGCTTGCTCCTGTTACGTCTTGGTGATTCTCTGGTTCCTGACTTCGGATTGGCTTACGGTGATTCTCTGGTTCCTGACTTCAGATTGGCAAGCGGTGATTCTCTGGTGCACGACTTTTGGACTGGTAAGCGACGACCCTCTGGCACTCGACCTAGGACTCCTTCAAGACTCCGTCTCCAAGGGCCCACCTAAGTCCCAGCGGCCCGGGTCCCTACAGGCTCCTCCTGGGGGGGACTGCGGGCTTCCAGGGCGAAGCTCCAGTTGGCCATTGCACCATTGCTCTGACCTCCCTAGGTCCACCTAAGTCCCAGGGGTTGGGTCCCTACGGGCTCCTCCCGGGGGGCCGCAGACCACCAGTGGTGAAGACTCAGCGCCTCATCTCGTCTCTCATCGCCTCCGTATTCCTCTCCAGCCTCCAGTGCCAAGGGTCAGCTGGTCCCGCCTCCTGTACTGCCTCGCCACCCGACAAGAGACCCTACGGACCCTCCGAAAGGTATACCATCCTCTTGTCGGCCAAGGGTCCACAAGCCTGAGCATAACAGTAGCATGGGTTCTTCTGGTTTTGGCCACTGCTGGAAACAGGATGCTGGGCTTGATGGACCCTTGGTATGACCCAGCATGGCAATTTCTTATGTTCTTATGTGTGTTGGTGCTAGTCTTTCTGCTCTCTATGTTCCTCCTTCATTGTGCTGTAGGATGTTGATGCCACTTGTTGCTACTTTGCCTGTCGTGCTGCCTTCGAGGGTTCATGCATCTGTTATCGGTGCTCTCTTTTGAAGCTGTGGTGTGTTTTTGACACTCTCGCTGCTGCTTTGCACCTCTGTTAAAGCACTCTTGCCACTCCTGGTACCCCTTTGCCCCTTTAAAGTGCCTTAGGCTATTCATGCCATTTTGGTGCCACTTTGCCACAGTCTAAGTACCTTGGAGCTATTTCTCATTCTGATGATTGCTCCCCAGAAGTTTCATCAGAATTGATAAGAAAACTCCAATTCTGCAGCCAAAAATAGGCTGCAAATACTTCCCCCACTGACTTTAATGGGAAAACTGACAACGAATAAAACTAATCAACTAATTGGTTTTCCCCCCTATTAAACTAATGTAATGAATTTGGGTCCCAGTGAAATGAAAACCGAATCGAAACAAATTTTTTCCTTCTGCATATCCCTAAGAAATGCCCTGAAGGGGCCCTTTCTTTCTCGCATACACACATGTTCTCTCCATATACACAAGCTATCCTACACATATGGTTTCTCACTCTCATATATATATATGTATTCCCTTTATCTCTCTCCCACGACCTCCATCTGCGGCTCACAGTCCTTTCTTCTCTGCTTCATCCGTCACTGGTGGAATGGGCTCTGCCTGCAGCCTCACTGCCTGGGCCTTTCTCCCCTGCTTGTCAGGTCTTCAGTCACTGGGACAGGAACTTGTGCTGGCAATTTTTAGCATCCCCTAAGGTTTTGCACCTTAGGCAACCGCCTAGTTTACCTAATGGATGTGCTTTCCCTTTGCAAGATGAATATATAGCCTAAGGGTCCTTTCCACTAATGTGAAGCTGTTTATTTGCATTGTAATTAGCTGACATGTATTAATGATAAGCCCAAAAAGGCTCTCTCCCTTTTACACACATACACACCCTCACTCACTCCCACAAGCTTCTTCTCTCTCATTTTCACACACACCTCAGGTTCCTCCTCTTACTCAGACACTAACCCTCACTCCCTCTCCCAGTCTCTCTCACTCACACATACCCTCTCTCTCTCACACACACACACATACCCTCACTCACAAAAGCTCCCTCGCATTCACATATAGCGTCCTTCACTTACTCAAACACACAAGCTCACTCTCTCACACACTCCCACAGACTCCCTCTCTATAGCACATATACCTTCACACTCTCACTGTTCACAGGTGCCTTCTCTCGCTCCCTTACACATATATCCTCCCTCTCTCTTATACACACCACTCTAATTCTCTCTGTCACATACAAATGCACAGTCTCTCTTGGTCTCTCATTCTAGGCTTGTCTACTCTGTGTCTATGCTGGGATGGCCCTGCAGCTCTCCTGGACCTCTTCTCTCCTTCAACTGCAGACAGGATGGGCTCTGCCCATGGCTCTCTTGGGCCTCTCTCCCTGCCTCTTCAGCCATGGCTGGATTGGGCTCCACCCATGGTTCTCCTAGGCCTCTCTCTGATATGTACACCACTGATATGTACACATTTACACATGTATATCTTTACCTTGGTTAGGAAGCCACCACTACTCAATGTGAATGAAGGGGGCCTTGGGTGTGATAGTTTCCTATGCCCTGACTTGACCCACAAGAATATACTCCATAAGGCCCACTGTAGTTGATTACTTCTAGATGTGGTGGAGGATACCTATAGTGAAGGTGTACATCTCCATTGTGCAGCAAATTCTGTTCTACAACTTCCATGTAGATGACCAAGGCTACACATCAGCTTCTTAGTTCCTGTTCTTGTAAATAGACCTTACAAGAGAGTCTATAAACATCCTATGGCTTTTCAGAATGGAATGCCCATGTATAGTATAGTGTATACTTTTGGGGAAGGCCTACTAAGGTACACCTTACTATACATGTATATTCTGCAGGTTCAGCTATGGTTGCATCAGATGGCTAAGTAAGAAGTACTGTGACATCATGCGTACTGGTGAGCTGTAAGTGAACAGAGCTGAAAGCTGCTGCTTGAATGCTGCCAGCCCAAGACAAAACACCATTCCAAATCTCACACATTGTGTTCAGTATCTATCTTCCAAGGCCAAATAGCCCTAGGCTCATGTGTGCAATGTAAGCATACAGTGTGGCAGTAGCACACATGTACTACAGCTTTCAGTGTGTCCCAATGTAGCTGAGCTGTACACAGTTCACAGCTACTATTGTGTCCTGCTGCTGTGAAACACATTGAAAGCATGTGAGTTTTGCCTGTATCAGAGACAGCTGCATACATTATTTGTGTGTATACTATACACCATCTTCTCCATACTAGTACATTATATATCCTGAGGTTCATCATCAAAAGCCATTTAGAAGGGCAGCTGTAAAGTTGTCACTCTAAACAACTAATGTGCCATATTCAGCCACTTATTTGGCTATATATACCCACATAAGTAACTATTTGGCTATAGTTTACACCTCCCCCGGCACCTCATGCTCTTCCACCAGTACCTTTAGTGGGTCTTTTTGTTAAGATATTGGGTGGGAGAGCATCAGATACCAGGGAAGAAGTGGTGGTTTGGAAGGAACATTATATGATGTCAAGTTTTTTGGGGGAGGCAGTGATAGAGGGAAGGGGAGGGCAAGGGCTGGCATGGTCCCATTTACTTTCTGTTCACATAATAAAAGGGTTGGGGGAGGAATCTGGGCCAGGGTTGATAATCGGAGGACGGGGCAGTGGCAGGAGCCCTTCAAAGACCCCAATTTGATGTCATATTTTTCAAGACAGCGTGCTACTTACCCACATATTTATAGAAGATATCCTGGTAAGTAGTAAGCCAGCCACACAATAAGCCTGGATCACTTTAGGCTTACTCAGCCATATATACATGTTTGCGGGTTATCCTACAGTTACCTTTCATATGTAGATGCATAAGGTAAGGTTGAATAGTTTAGGTGGCACATGTATCCTGCTGAATATAGGGGACATGTTCTGCTGCTAACTGTAGACTCAACACTTGTCCACTACCTAGCCTAATGAATGATGGCTCTCAGTGTACTTGCAGCCTGCTAGAACACGGTGTCATCCTGGAAAGTAACTTCTATATAAAGCTCATATAGCTGCTATGTGACAACTGAGGAGTCACAGAGGTGTGGAGGATAGAGAGTCCCCATTGCCTAAGAGTAGAAAGTGATGAGGCCTGCTGTTGCTTGTGACCAGGAGGACTTACTCATAGTCCCTACCACCCTTGCACTATGACATGAGCATAGCTATACAACCTATTGATCACCAACAGAGTGAAGACATTGCAACATCATCTCTAGCCAAGCTTTTCTACATCTAGTCCACTTTACTGTGTATGGAGGTAATCACTAACTAGATCCCATCTCACATACATGCCCATGTACCCAATAGCTAGCAAAGAGTAGGGATGTGCATTCGTTTTCAACAAATGCGCAATCTGCAACTAATAGGTCCCTTTTGCATTCGAGGGTCTGCAAAACGCATGGCGAACCCCCACGAATGCAACATATCTTTAGTTTCATTCTTTTGGTTCGCGATGTTTTAGTGGCCGCTTGAAATAGAAGACCATGTGAGAGTATCCACCAAAGACAGATTGGGCTATCGGAGGATCGGGCTTCCCCCGGTGGGCCGGACTAGATGATAATGTGGACTCCTCTGCTCCTGCTCACATTTAAGGGTGCCAGGCCGAAGAAATGAAGACAGGCACAGCCAGCTGCCGCTCGCCTCTGGCGGGGCCGAAGAAAAAAAGATCGGCGCAGCCAGCTGCCGCCGGAGAAATGAAGACCGGCGCAGCCAGCCACCGCCAGAGAGGCTGGCGGGGGCCGCAGAAAAGAAGATTAGCACAGCCAGCCGCCGGAGAGCAGGCTGGCATAGCCAAAGAAAAGAAGATCGGCGCAGCCAGCCGCCACACGAGACCAGGCCGGCGGGGCCGAAGAAAAGAAGACTGGCGCAGCCAGCCACCGCCGGAGAGAAGGCTGGTGTGGCCGAAGAAAAGAAGATCGGTGCTACTAACTGCCGCCAGAGATGAGCTGTTCAGATGGGGGCCTTTGTGTGTATATGTATTTGAGATCGGAAGGGTGCTTCTGTGGTGTGTGTATGCGGTGTGTATGTGAGAAAGGAATGGTGCTTCTGTGTGTATGTGTATATGAGAAAGGAATGGTGCTTCTGTGTGAGACAGGGAAGATGCTTCATGTATGTGAGATAGGGAGGGTGCTTCTGTATGTGTATGGTGTATATGTATGTCAGGGAGGGTGCTTGTGTGTGTCAATGTGTGTGTGCGAGAGAGAGATGGAGCATGTTTTGGTTGGCTTGTGGCTGTGAGAGAGGGCATGTGTGTGATTGAGCCTGTTTATAAGTGAGATAGAATATGTGTGTGATTGAGAGCTTGTGTGTAAGTGAAATAGAGAGAGCATGTGTGTGATTGAAAGCCTCTGTGTAAATGAGAGTGAGAGCATTGTATGGTTGAGAGAGACTGGCCAGAGAGGTGATGTGTGTATGTGTGAGAAAGACTGATCAGGGAGATGACTGGTGTGTGTGTGAGAGAGAGAGAGAGACTGGTTGGGGAGATGATTGGTGGCGAGAGACAGAAACTGGTCCTGAGGGTGTGACTGGTGTGTGGTGTGTGTGTGTGTGTGTGTGTGTGGTGTGTGAGAGAGAGAGAGAGAGAGACGGAAGACACTGGTTGTGGTCCCTAAGGAAGAGGACCGTGAGGACAGCTTCAGCAGCTACTGCTGCTTCTGGTGTGGCCTGCAAGGGAAAGGAGTAGGAGAACTGCTGGATAAAGTAAGTAAAGGTGGCTTTTTAAGTTCATTTTTCTTGATTGACTACTATTTTAATTATTGGGTAGTATGTGATGTGTTTGCTATTTGAAATATTTTATTGGTGTTTGGTGAAGTTTTCAAAATTTGAATGAGTCTTTAATTATTGGATATTCTATTCATCAGCTGTTTTGAAATTATTTTATTAGTTTGATTTTACTATTATGATTAATGATTTATATATCTTGATTTTATTGATTGTTTCATGAGGAATGGTGAAATTTTTTGTTTTTCGATTGTTGCACTGTATAGTGTCTGGCTAGATGTTTTACAGTTCAGTTTTTGTCTGCACATTTCTATTTATACTTTATGTGGCTTTATTCTGTATTTGGTGAGGGTTTGTGTTCTGCATGCAAAGACTGAGATGAAGCATTATTTTAGCATGTGGTTTCTCTGTAGGGATCTATAGAAACATAGAAATGATGGCAGAAGAAGACCAATTGGCCCATCTAGTCTGCCCAGCAAGCCTCACATTTTTTTCTCTCATACTTATCTGTTTCTCTTAGCTCCTAGTAACCTTTGGTTCTATTTCCCTTTCACCCCCACCATTAATGCAGAGAGCAGTGATGGAGCTGCATCCAAGTGAAATATCAAGCTTGATTAGTTAGGGGTAGTAACCACCGCAATAAGCAAGCTACACCCATACTTATTTGTTTACCCAGACTATGTTATTCAGCCCTTATTGGTTGTTTTCTTCTCCCCTGCCATTGAAGCAGAGAGCTATGCTGGATATGCGTGAAGTATTAGTTTTACTTCTCCCCTGCCGTTGAAGCAGAGGGCTATGCTGGATATGCGTGAAGTATTAGTTTTACTTCTCCCCTGCCATTGAAGCAGAGAGCTATGCTGGATATGCGTGAAGTATTAGTTTTCCTTCTCCCCTTCTGTTGAAGCAGAGAGCTATGCTGGATTGTATTGAAAGTGAAGTGTTGGTCTTCCTCCCCTGCCATTGAAGCAGAGAGCTATGCTGGATATGCGTGAACTATTAGTTTTACTTCTCCCCTGCCGTTGAAGCAGAGAGCTATGCTGGATATGCATGAAGTATTAGTTTTCTTCTCCCCTGCGTTGAAGCAGAGAGCTATGTTGGATATGTATTGAAAGTGAAGTATGCATTGAAAGCCACATTATCTATCAACAAATATTGAATAAGCCTAATAATTGGTAATACCTATAGCTTATGAACTCTTCGTTAATTTTACATACTCTTGCCCACCCCTGTTTTTTTTGGTTTTTTTTATTTGGAGATGGCAGCCCTCCATCCTTCCGCTCCGTGAAGGTGGAACACCAACCACTGGCCTCTGGCATCCCGCTCCGTGAATGCCTCTATGGCTACTGCCGCTCGTGCAGTGTTTTGCTGCCTCCTCTTTATACACTTCCTCTAGACCTGATGGATCCACAGTGTTTATCCCACGCCCTTTGAAGTCCTTCACAGTTTTGGACTTCACCACTTCCTCCGGAAGGGCATTCCAGGCATCCACCACTCTCTCCGTGAAGAAATATTTCCTGACATTGGTTCTTAGTCTTCCTCCCTGGAGCCTCAGCTCGTGACCTCTGGTTCTGCTGATTTTTTTCTGACGGAAAAGGTTTGTCGTTGTCTTTGGATCGTTTTTCAAGTATCTGAAGGTCTGAATCATATCACCCCTGCTCCTTTCCTCCAGGGTGTACATATTTAGATTCTTCAATCTCTCTTCGTATGACATCCGATGAAGACCCTCCACCTTTTTGGTCGCTCTTCTCTGTACCACTTCCATCTTGTCTCTGTCTCTTTGTAGATACGGTCTCCAGAACTGAACACAGTACTCCAGGTGAGGCCTCAGCAAGGACCTATATAAGGGGATAATCACTTCCCTTTTCTTACTCGATATTCCTCTCTCTATGCAGCCCAGCATTCTTCTGGCTTTTGCTATCGCCTTGTCGCATTGTTTCGCAGACTTCATATCATTAGACACTATAAGGTCCTTCTCCTGCTCCGTGCACATCAGCCTTTCCCCTCCCATCGAATACAGTTCATTCGGATTTCCACTCCCCATATGCATGACTTTGCACTTCTTGGCATTGAATTTCAGCTGCCATATCTTCGACCACACTTCCAGTTTCCTTAAATCTCGTCTCATTCTCTCCACTCCTTCCGGCGTGCCCACTCTGTTGCAGATCTTAGTGTCGTCTGCAAAAAGACAAATCTTACCTTCTATCCCTTCCGCAATGTCGCTCACAAAGATATTGAACAGGACCGGTCCCAACACTGATCCTTGCGGTACACCACTTAAAACTGCTCTCTCTTCAGAGAGTGTTCCATTTACCATCACACATTGTCTTCTGTCTGTCAACCAGTTTGCAATCCAGGTCACCAATTCGGCACTCACTCCTAAGCTTCTCGTTTTATTCACCAGTCTCCTGTGCGGAACCGTATCAAAAGCTTTGCTGAAATCTAAGTAGATGACATCGAGTGCTCTTCCTTGATCCAATTCCTTGGTTACCCAGTCAAAAAAGTCAATCAGATTTGTCTGACAGGATATTCCCTGGTGAATCCATGCTGCCTCTGGTCCAGCAATTCTCCGGACTGTAGATAGTTCACTATTCTCTCTTTCAACAGTGACTCCATTACTTTTCCCACCACCGAAGTGAGGCTACCCGGTCTGTAGTTACCAGCCTCCTCTCTGTTCCCACTCTTGTGAAGCGGGACCACCACCGCTCTTCTCCAATCACTCGGCACCACTCCCGTTTCTAGGGATCTATTGAACAGGTCACACAGCAGACCCGCCAGCACATCTCTGAGCTCCATCAGTATCCTTGTATGAATCCCATCAGGTCCCATGGCTTTGTCCACTTTCAGATTCTTTAGCTCTTCCCATACATTTTCTACTGTAAAAGGGTTTTCTTCTATTCCACTTCCTTCCAGTTTCTTGTGTGTAGAGATGGTCCTTCTCCAGGGTCTTCTTTAGTGAACACAGAACTGAAGTATTCGTTTAATATTTCTGCCATTTCTTTGTCACTCTCCACGCATTGATCGTTTCAACCTTTCAATTTCACTATACCACTTTGAACTTTTCTCTTTTCACTGATGTATCTGAAAAATGTCTTGTTACCATTCTTTATCTCCTTGCAATCCTCTCTTCCGCTTGACTTTTTGCCGACTTTATTAATTTCTTCGTCTCTCTCAGTTGACTCAAATATTGTTCTTTGTGCTCATCCCTTTGGGATCTTTTATATTTCTTGAACGCTGTTCTTTTAGCCTTAATTTTGTCAGCCACTCCTTTGAGAACCAGATAGGTTTCATTTTTCTTTTGCTTTTCTTAACATTTCTAACATATAGAGTAGTTGCCTTGGTAATTGCTCCTTTTAGATTTGTCCACTGCTGATCCACATCTCTCTCGTACTCCCAGCCTTTTAGTTCTTCCTCTAGGTACTTCCCCATTTCCTCAAAGTCCGTTTTTGAACTATAAAACTTGGGTCTTTGTGCTTCTTTTCCATTTTTTTAGTGATATTAAACCTTACCGTTTGATGATCACTGGTGCTGAGGTGGGCGCCCACCTGGACATCAGAGACATTATCTCCATTAGTGAGCACTAAGTCGAGTATAGTTCTTCTCTAGTGGGTTCATTTACCATTTGTTTGAACAAAGTTACTTGCATGGCATCCACTATCGCTCTACTATTTTAGATTCTGCAGATGGGATTTTCCAGTCTACATCTGGCATATTAAAGTCACCAATGATCACCACTTCTCCCTTCTTTCCTATCTTAAGGATGTATTCAACCAGGTCTCTGTCCAGCTCTTCTTTTTGGTTTGGAGGCCTGTAGTAGCTTGGCCTGTTCTGTTTTCCTGAAAGGAGGTGTATTGATATTTTAGATTCTGGTGTAATATTTGTGGTATTCTTTTTTCATAGGTAGGGTTGTTATTCTTTGAGAGTTGGCAGATAGTACTGAGTTGATATGGGAGGACCATGCCAAAATATATCACAATAAGTATGATGCCATATGAATTCCAAGATGCAAAGTTTTCTTGTTGGCATCACAACAGTGCATGAAATTATCACAATAACGTATATATTTTACCTCAGAATGAAACTTTTCATGTAAAATATGTGCGAAATGCATAATTTAAAATTGTGGATGGGGAGGTGGGGGTAGGGCGCCAGGCTGTAAGGTTTGCCTAGGGTGCCTAATAGAGATGTGGTTCGTTTATCACGAATTAGGCAATTTCAACGAAATTGCCTAATTCGTCATGGGTCGGGGGCCACGAACCCTGAAACTGCTTTTCCCCGAACTACGAGGAAAATTAGTTTTTCGGGTTTGTACACGTGGAGGGGCACATTTTATTTGTTTAAATAAAAAACCACCCCAAGCATTAAAATGCATTGTAATACACCCCCCCCCCCCACATCCCGATCCCTCCCCAAGACTTACTAACATCCCTGGTGGTCAGCGGGATCCCACGAGGGATTTCTCTCTCCATGCTGTCGGGCTGTCTGGCCTGCCTCAATCAAAATGGCGCCGATAGCCTTTGACTACTATGTCACAGGGGCTACCGGTGCCATTGGTCAGCCTCGTCACATGGCCATGGGCGCCATCTTGTGCTCCTACCATGTGACAGGGACTGACCAATGGCACCGGTAGCCCCTGTGACATAGTATGGGCAAAGGCTATCGGTGCCATTTTGATTACTGGCAGCTGATGATCCGAGTGCAGGAGGACGCTCCTGGACCCCCGCTAAACCACCGGGGACTTTGGCAAGTCTTGGGGGACCCTCCTGATCCCCACAAGACTTGCCAAAATTCCAGCGGGGGTCCGGGAGTGACCTCCTGCACTCGGACCATCGACTGCCAGAAATCAAAATGGCACCGATAGCCTTGCCCTTACAATGGCACAGGGGCTACCAGTGCCATTGGTCAGCCTCTGTCACATGGTAGGAGCACAAGAAGGCGCTGAAGGCCATGTTTCAGGGTTTGACCAATGGCACTGGTAACTCCTGTGACATAGTAGGTCAAAGGCTATCGGCACCATTTTGATCGAGGCAGGCCAGACAGCCCGACAGCACGGAGGGAGAAATCCCTCGCGGGACCCCACTGGAATACCATTGATGTTAGTAATTCTTGAGGAGGGATCGGGATGGTGTATTTAATGTATTAAAGTGAATTATAATGCTTGGAGTGAGTTTTATTTAGCTTTGTTTTCCCGTGTCATTTTTTAGGCCGGTTTCGTTTTTCACCATTTAGATTTTGGTCGTTTTTCCAAAAAACTAACCGAGGAAAAATGAACTTTACCTCGAAGCGTCCAACTCAAAAAATGACCCGGTAGAAAAAAACGAAGCTCATCTCTAATGCCTAATACCCTTGCACCGGCCCTGTGCACAGCAGCAACGCTCCACCCCTCCCAGGCATAGTTCATCATGTTTCAGGTCCTAGCACGCATGTTAGACTCCTTGGTCCGTGTTTCAAGACGGGTCGGGTGGACATACGCCCCGGTTGACAGTCGCGCTGCATGCTGAGCCTCGTCTTATCTTGCCTCCTTGTCTTTCCCCTATCAACACCACAGCGACCTAACTACCTCAGCTCTGCCAGCCTGTCTAGCCCCTATCAAAACCACAGCGACCAGACTACCTCCGCTCTGCCATCCTGTCTTGCACCTATCATCTTTCTGCCACTCTGCCTTGGTGCCATACACCAGACGATTCTACTCCTTGTGGTGTTCTTGCCACTATCATGGTTCCTCGGTGTGTTGATGCTAATCTTTCTGCTGCTTTGTCGCTTTATCGGCACCTTGTGATTTTTAGACTCCTTGGTCCCCCTTCATTGTGCTATAGGATGTTGATACCACTTGCTTGCCACTTTGCCGATTGTGCTGCCTTTGAGGGTTCATGCTACTGTTATCAGTGCTCTCTTTTGAAGCTGTGGTGTGTTTTTGAAACTCTCGCTGCTGCTTTGCACCTCTGTTAAAGCACTCTTGCCACTCCTGGTACCCCTTTGCCCCTTTTCAGTGCCTTAGGCTATTCATGCCACTTTGGTGCCACTTTGCCACAGTCGAAGTACCTTGGAGCTCTTTTCTTGTTCTGATGATTGCTTCCCAGAAGTTTCATCAGAATTGATAAGAAAACCCCAATTCTGCATCCAAAAGTAGGCTGCAAATACTTCTCCTTGATTTTAATGGCAAAATGAATGAAACTAATGAACGAATCAGGTTTTCCCCCTATGAAACTAATAAAACGAATTTGGGTCCCAGCGAAATGAAAACGAAATGAATTTTTTCCTTCTGCACATCCCTAGCAAAGAGTATGCTCTCTCGAGAAAGCAACTCAAGCCACTTGTGAAGCTCCACAGCAAGGAGTTTCTTGTTTGGCTCTTGCTGTTCTTCATTGGGAGCATTCCATTAGCTTTCCTTTTTAAGGCCTAGGCCACATGGTCTTCCATGAGAAATTTGCCTAGTTGGAATGGCTGGTAGCACTCTAGCATGCAAGGTCATTTGGGTCCCAAACCTTTAACCTAGTAGAAACTTAAGACCAAAACCACACAATAAAAAGACATAACCAGAAAGTAAAGTGACCACTTTATTAAACAACATTTATAGTCACAATATTCAAAGCAATTCAACATCTTTGGTAATCACATTCTGCAGAGACAAGATTTCAAATAGCACATGACATTGTAACTGAAATAACTAGCACATTTTGTGGATATATGTACATACATTGTTA
Organism: Rhinatrema bivittatum; assembly: GCF_901001135.1. Classification (NCBI taxonomy): domain Eukaryota; kingdom Metazoa; phylum Chordata; class Amphibia; order Gymnophiona; family Rhinatrematidae; genus Rhinatrema; species Rhinatrema bivittatum. Next base: position 46,290 of record NW_021820731.1, on the reverse strand, counting down.
CAAATGGCAACACTACATATACAGAAAAATGATCTGATCCTTTGGCAAAAGGATGACTACAGCAAAGAACCTAGGAAGTAGAAGTGACAACTCAATTTCTTCAGTACAGCTCTAATGTTAGAGCTGATGCCAGCATAACAAAGTGATGGCAAGAGAAGACCCAGACAATCCATGTTGAAAGAGTACACTCAAAGGGCACTGCAAAGGCTGATGGCAGAAAAGATCAAGAAAAGGCCCAGACATTCCATGTTGAAAAATGTATTCAAAGGGACTGGAAAGGGCCATGGCAGCAAAGTTGACATAACAGGCAGCATGATCAGGACTGGAGAATGCAGATGGAGGCAGCAGCCACAGGAGATGAGACAGCAGCATGGAAGCAGGAGCAAGATGAGATGCGACATGATGAAAGAGACACCAACAACATGAGAAGAGATACCAGCAGCAGAATGAGATGAGATATGATGACATGGGACAACGGCAGGACCATGACTGGAGACCACAGCAAGGAGGAAGGACTATAGGCAGATCATAAAGAAGATCATAAGAAGAAAGCAGAAGAACAACACTGACAGACAGTAGATCATCCACATCAGCAAGCTGGCACAGGAACTCTGTAAACAGGACATGCCCAGCAGTCTTTTTCCATCTAGCTGGCACAAAACCTCTGTAGGCAGGATGAGCCCAGCAGTCATTTTCCCATCTAGCCAGCATGGGAACCCTGTAGACAAGATGGGCCCAGCAGTCTTCTTCCATGTAGCCTGCACAGGAACTCTGTGGAAAGGTTGGAAGGTGCAACAGGTTAAGTCTGTGGTTCAGCATTTTTCAATAGAATCTAATTATCGGAGTTAAGATGGCAGACTCGTAAGACGCTACAGAGGAGCTCTCTCTCGTCTCAAGTTTTCCTTTTGTGATTCCCTCAAGAATTTTGTGCCTACAGGATGCCGCATACTAAGCGGAAAGCTAAGTTAAAGAACATTGTTACCGAGAAGGAAGACGAAGCCCAGCAGGCAAAAATAGAGATCTTTTTTGCGTCAACCCCAAAGGCACCGGAAGCGAGGGCCATGATGGGAGAGACCCTGGAGCTCAGTTCTCTCTCTCAATGTCTGAAATGATTTCGCTGAGCCTGGAGGCTCCATTGACACCATCCCCGCCCCGAGGATTGAGGGGAGTGGAATTTGAAGAACTGCCGGGTCCCTCAGGAGAGAGAGGGAATGGGACGGTGACCCCAGATCCGGGCAGTGAAAGTGGAGAAAGAGTGCCAGAGAAAGGTGAGAGAACTTCGGTTCGAGATACAACTTCGTCTCCCTTGCCTCCTAAGGCTTTACGGTATATGATAACAGCGTTACAACACCAAACAAATTACTGAATATAATTCCTGGGACGTGTTCACATTACAGAAGCCTTCTGTTGTGACTCTGGATACAGTTTGGAAATCTTTAACTTCCATAGAGTCTGCAATATCTTCCTTAACTAAAGTATTTCTTGAGACAAATAAAAAAGATTAAATACTGAGAAGATTGAGATTCAACAGCAAGAAAAATTGAAAATGTGGAAAAGAAAGTGTTGCGTCCGTCGGACTCAGACAGATTCGCCCGACATGCCTCACCTCTTTTTCAGCCTTCTCCACCAGCCTCGGGAGAATGGCGTCCGTAGCGTCTCCTTGCTGTACCCTCCAGCATCCCTGGAGCGGCTTTGGCACGGCGTCCTGCCATGTTGATCTGAGGTCTCCTGGGTGCGCACCCGTGCGCACGCCTCACATCTTATAGCAGTGTTGGCGCGAACCTCGGGGGCATCCCTCTTGAGTGACATCACTGCTTCCGACTACTAAAGGTTGCCCATTTGCTGACTCTTGCCGAGTTAGCAACGGATTGGATTTGTTCCAGTCTGAAGCTGCTCTGCTGCTGCTGGAAGCTATCTACACCCTCCGGGGTTCTACTAACTTCGGTACCCGCTCCTTGGGGGCCCTTTGCTTATTTCCAGGTGCCTATCCTGAATCCAGAAATTCACTATCCTGGTGCCTGTTACCAATTCTTCTACCTGCTGGAACACTACCTATCAGCTACTGTAGCAACGGTAATGAAGACACCTCACACGGGATTCAGGGTGAAGCGTGCTCCCAGCATTTTGGGCAGCCCCCTTTTTATTGTAAAATCTTGTACATAGCATTGCATCGGATACATACGTCACATATTTACTGCTACAATATTTCCACATAAATGTTTATGCTGACCTTTTACTGGGTGCAAGTGGGCAGTAGGTGCAAGCGGTCAGTCTTCAGGCAGGGAGGGGGAGGTCATTAGCTGGTCATGAGGCAATGGTACTGAGCTACCTAGGTGTGAAAACCACAGAAATGCAAGTAGGTCATGAGCTATTCTGGGGCTGCAGAAAAGCTTGCACTAGATATTTCCTGCTGACTTCCTGTTAGCTGTAGACAGGAGATCTGTTTGCTTGCTGCGGTCGGCACAAAACGTTTTCTTTATACTAAGAGTAGGTGTTAAGGAAAAACCAGTTAGAGATGGCAATGGAGTTTCCCCTTTCCATGACGTGGTTTTCCAGCGAGCCTGGAAAGCAGAACTCCTATCCACAAGCTACAGAGAGTGAGTACTACTTCTCCAGTCTGTTCATCTACAGATCCTCATTGTCTATCTGCATCGGGCCCTACACCACCATTGTGGAACGGGTCTCCTCTGCCGAGGATCACAGACTGTTGTTACCTATCCTCTCTCTACTGCTTATTGGGAACTCTATCTACTCAGCTACAAGGGAATGTACAATAACATCTGCCAGTCTGTCTCTCCTACAGTGCCTCACTGGATATCTGCATCGGGCCTTATACCAACATTGTGGGACGGGTCTCGTCCGCCGAGGATCACAGACTGTTGCTATCTAATAGGGTGTGCATGCGTTTGCAACGTATTGGCAATCCGCAACATATAGGACCATATTTGTTGTATTCGTGAGGAAGCAAAACGTATCGCGATTCCCATGAATACAATGAATCTTCACTGAATTATTTGGCCATCTAAAGGAGCGAATTTAAACAAAACCCCCACCCTCTTGACCCCCCCAAGACTTGCCAAAACTCCCTGGTGGTCTAGCGGGGGTCCGGGAGCCATCTACTGCACTCACGCCGTCGGCTGCCGGTATGCAAAATGGTGCCGATAGCCCCTGTGACATAGTAAGGGCAAAGGCTATCTGTGCCATTTTGATTACTGGCAGCCGACGGCCCGAGTGCAGGAGATCGCTCCCGGACCCACACTGGACCACCAGGGACTTTTGGCAAGTCTTGGGAGACCCTCCTGACCCCCACAAGACTTGCCAAAAGTCCCTGGTGGTCCAGTGGGAGTCCGGGAATGATCTCCTGCACTGGGGTCATCGGCTGCCAGTATTCAAAATGGCACCGATAGCCTTTGCCCTTACTATGTCATAGGGGCCGACCAATGGCACCGGTAGCCCCTGTGTCATAGTAAGGTCAAAGGTTATTGGCGCCATTTTGAATGCCGGCAGCCGATGGCGTGAGTGCAGTAGATGGCTCCCGGACACCCACTGGACCACCAGGGAGTTTTGGTAAGTCTTGGGGGGGGGGGGTCAGGAGAGTGGGGGTTTGTAGTTAATTACATTTTAGCCGAATGCAACATATCTGTCCCCCCCCCCCCACACACACACAAATACCAAATGTAGTCCCTCTGCACATTTATTTATTTATTATTTTTATATATACCGACATTCGATCTCAATTGAGATATCACACCAGTTTACATTCAGGTACTGTAGGTATTTGTCTATCCAGAGGGCTCTCAATCTAAGTTTTTGTACTTGAGGCAATGGAGGGTAAAGTGACTTGCCCAAGGTCACAAGGAGTGACAGCAGGACTCAAACCCTAGTCCCCTGGTTTATAGTCCACTGCTCTAACCACTAGGCTATTCCTCCTCCCTACTATCTAATCCACTCTCTACTGCCACCTCTGGTGTACCATACAAGCTGCATAATAAAGATATATTCTCTGTGTTTGTGCATCTGAGTCCAGCCTGGTGCTACAGTTCCCTACGGGGCTCCTCCCCGTGGGAGTCACTAACACTGTTGCCCCTAAGAATCCACCAAACACCATAACAGAAAGTAACATCAATGGAGAAGATTCAATTAAACCTAATTAAGTCTGAAAATATAATGGAGAAAATATTTGAGAAAATTGAGAATTCTCTTAGATTTTTAAATCTGAGAGTAGTTAATTATCCCATATTGAAAAAAATGTCACCGGTGGAGATATTTAAATCTTATATGGTGGAATGTCTTAAAATTCCAAAGGAGGCAACTCCGCTAATTACTAAAGCTTTTTTCATAATTCGCAAACCATTAAATGCAGACGGTATAGAAATGAGGGAACAACAGTCCTTGAATATCACTGAGATGCTTGAATTATCTACACAGACAGAAATTACCACAAGAGGAACATTGTTAATATCGTTTGCTTTTGAACCCGATCGAAATCTGGTTTTAAAGTTTTTCTTTAGAATCAGGATAATTAAGTATTACGGGCAAAATGTCTGGATTTACCCAGACATAGTACGGCCCACACAAGAACGAAGAAGTAATTCCTCCAGATGAGATTAGAAGTAACAAATCGTGGGGTTAGTATGATCTTGAAATATCCGTGTAAATGTCTTGAAGTATAAAGAAAGAAAATATTTTTTATTTTATTTATTTTAAAATTTTTGTATACCGTGAATTGGTCAGAATTCTGACTGTGTAGACGGTTCACAATTAACATACATAATTAAAATAACAATACAAATAAAAACATAACATATACTACGTTTCCAACATGTATGTTTCCATGTATTCATGGAGCCGGAACAATCAAGGTGCTTCTTAGATGGGAATTCTGGAGGTGTGTAAATGGGATAATAGGGTTGACTCATCTTAAAGAGTGGTTAATTCTTTAACATTAAGTGATATTATGTTCTTATGTGAGCTTCTGTATTTCCTTACATCTTGGTTCCGTATTTTCCTAATACATTTAGAAATTTTATGTAATTCTATTTTTCTTTTTTACTTTATTGCCTTGGAAAATAAGGTGTATAAAATCTCTATTCTTTTGTAAAATATGATATTGGATTATATCTGAAAATGCAAAATAAAAAAAAAAAATCTAATTATCATGATCTTTAGCCCCTCTAAGAATTTGTCAGTGCTTTGAACATGTAGTGTTGCAGTCATGATTGTCTCTGTTGGCAAAGTGAACCATAATCTCACCTTCTGAGTTAAAGAAAAACCTTTGTCTGAAGATATTGACATATATCTCTCCATAGCCTGATTTTGCTGAATGCTTTGATGTTACGCCCGTTGGTTGCAGACGGCTGTGACCTCTCATACTCACTTCTTTTTCCCTGCACTGGCAATCCTCGGAAGTATGGCAGCCTCTGCCAGTGAACGCCTACCTCCCTGACATTCTCGGGACAGATGTATCCGATCTGATCCGATCCGATCTGATCCGATCCGATCTGACCAATATAGGCCTAAACATGGCTCATCCGCCCATTCGTGTCTTATTTGATGAATGCCCCTCTGCTGGGCCCATAAACCGACCTGTCTGTTAATCTTCTTTCTGCCCCATAACTTGCTACCCTGCCATTTAATCCTTGGTATGATGTCCGACCAAATGATGGTTGTTCCCGGTGTCATCTCCCTAATTGCAGCCAAGTCTCTCTTCACCATTTCTATTAACTGTTTGGCCGAGTGTTCCCCCAGATCATTGCCCCCCAGGTGAATAACTATCACGTCTGGTCATTGTAACGTACTCAATTTGTGCCGCAGATCTGCCAGCAGTTGTTCCCATTTCATTCCCGACCTTCCCATCCATTTCAGGCTGACACCCCTCGGAGCCAAGCCCAAGTGTACGCCATATGGTCTTTCCTGCGCCCTCTTGGCTACCCATCTCACGAAGGAATGTCCTATTAACCATGCAATCTTCCTTTGGCTCCATGTATCTGCGGGTGAAATTAAACGAGTTAGTTTCCCAATTGTGCAAACTCCGGCCGCAGATATCACTTGGCCACCGCAGATTGCCAGCGATCAATCTTACGGATGATTTCCATTGGCTGCGCTAGTCAGTACCCCGATTCGGAACGAATGTGTTCTGTATTCTTTCGGGTCCAGTCCTATACTTTCCAAAACCGCGCGTAATACCGCTGCGAACTGATACTTAGTCAGTGGAACTCCGTCCCTATGTACCAGTAAATGGTCCCCCCCTTTGGCCTTATACACAAATAGTTCTTTATGTTCCTTACAGGGCAGGTTACCTGTGACCCCACCGTTGCCAATTGAATTTCCACCCCTTTTGCCTTCTGATCCGTCTTTGATTTGTGTACCCGGAGTCTGATAAGCTGGTCCTGCACTTGTACGTAGCAATACAGTAAATCGTTATTACCCTTATCTTTTTTGGATGGTGCCACCAACTCGCTAACCCTTAAAGCAGCAAAATGTTCTGTGCAGAAAGCCGCCCTAAACAATACTGCCTCAAATGGCTCAGTACATACATGCTGCACCGCATACCACAATCTCACCAATACTTTGTGCGTTATTGGCCTTCTTTTATCGCCTTCCCATGTTACCTCCCTCCCTCGCCTAACCTGCTAGTAGCTTCTTAACTATGAAGAAGCTAAGCGGGTCCCCTAAGCCTTGTGCCTTTGTGAAGAAGGCAAAACCAGCCAAGTGGTTTATCGTGGCTCCTCTGCAGAAGCCTGACTCCTTCGCTCACGATATGAACCGAACTATCGGTTTTGCCTCTACTACCCTTGTCACACCTCCCTGCCCCTGAAGGAATTCCTGCACCCTAGCATAACCCCGGCAGTAGGCTTTCCAAGTCGCTTGGGCAACAGATGCCCTCAACAATCCCTGCTCGACCTTGCTCCAATTTGCCATAAACAGTCCTGTATTGGGACTCCCTCCGCCTCTGCCTCTGGCACCTGTTAGCGAAAAAGATCCCACTTAGACCTTGAGAATGCATCAGCCACCTGATTCTGGGTTCCGGGTATGTGTTTCGCCCTTAAGGTCATGTTCAAGCGTAAACTTTGTAGCACCACTTCCCTCAGCAACTCTGCCACTTGTGAACAGTGGGCAGCCTGCCTGTTCAACACCATCACTACCGCACCGCCATGTTGTCACACCGAAAAACAATTCTTTTGTTGTGCAACTTGTGCACCCACACTGTGATTGCTACCAATATGGGGAAAAGTTCCAGGAACGTGATATTCCTTACTAAACCCCTGTCCCTCCATACCTTCGGCCATGGAGCCGCGCACCAGGTGCCCTGACAGTATGCCCCAAACCCCCATCCTCCTGACGCGTCTGTGTATATATCCAAGTCCCTGTTTGAAACTGTCTCCTCCTGCCACATTGATATGCCATTGAAGCTGTCCAAAAATTGCAACCACATTACAATTTCGGCCCTTATTGGTCGCGCTACTCTAATGTGGTGGTGTGGGCGCCTCACTCCCTTTGTCGCATCTGCTAACCATCTCAAAAAAGCCCTCCCCATGGGTATTACCTGGGACGCGAAATTCAGACTTCCTATTACGGATTGCATAGTGGCTAGTGTGACCTTCTTTGACACCAATGTCTGTCTGAGCATGTTCCGTAGCTTGAGCACTTTCTCCATTGGCAATCTCAATGTCATGGCCTGCATATCTATCTCTATGCCTAGAAAGGACAAAGTGGTGGCCAGACCTTCCGTCTTTTCCTGTGCCAAGGGGACCCCGAAATCTTGGGCCATCTCCTAAAATGTTGTTAGTATTTGTGCACAGGTGTTCTTGTTGCCCAGTCCCACAAACAAAAAATCATCCAGGTAATGTACCACGTTGCTGTTCCCGGCCCTTTTTTGGAGTGCCCAATGTAGGAATGTGCTAAACATCTCGAAATATGCGCAATATACGGAACACCCCATCGGCATACATTTGTCAAAGTAGTATCGACCGTTAAAGTGGAAACCTAGTAGCGGGAAGCTGTCGGGATGAACAGGCAACAATCTAAATGCAGACTTTATATCAGCGTTGGCCATTAACACCCCTTGCCCGCATTGCCTTACCAGAGCAATAGCCGCATTGAAGGATGCATATTGGATCTTACAGGCATCCTCTGGCAAGTGATCATTAACAGAATCACCCGGAGGATATGACAAGTTCTGAATTAGTCTAAACTCCCCTTGCTCTTTCTTAGGCACTACCGCCAAGGGTGAGAACATCTTATCCTGGAAAGGCAGGTCCACGAATGGACCCGCCATTCTGCCCATTTCGATTTCCTTATTGACCTTCCGTTGCACAATGTCCCCGTGTCTCACCCCGGAAACGGCATTTCCTAAACTTGGCTCTTAATTTGCCCCTGAAAAGCTATGCTGAAACCGTATCGAAAACCCTCCCTGCCTGGCAGCGTCATCTCTTTTAGGGTATTCTGCCAGCCATTCGCTGATAGTTGCCAATTGTATCGGTGAAGGTGCCTTGCTGAAAACACTATTGTTTTCCTGCTCCGCTGAAATTTCCCACAGGCCCTTGACCTTTTCTAGCACATTTACTTTCCGGGTGCAGTGCGGTGCACAGGGAACATATATGTTTAAATTTACATTCATGAAAGGTGCATCCTGCCTTGTTGAATCTCCAACAAACCTTGTTATTTCCACTTTCCCCCCATGAACTACTCCCCGGTGTTGCTAGCCCACTGCCCGCCTTTCCGGTTCCATGTGCTGCCCTATATCGAGGACCTTGATGGTCATCTGTCGCAACCATAGGCCCACGTCCTGTGTTCCCCATGACATGTTCCTGTTGTCTTCCATTTTATCCCTAAACTGTTCATAATAATTCAACCAACACCAGCCTTGATACTTCTTGTAAGCCTCCAGTAATGCATCTGCATAGCTAAGCATAGGTGCATACGGTGACGGGTCCTCCTTTCCTATGACACTAATCATTCTTAAATAGGCTCTGGCCCAATTAATGATATTCTGTGGCACTTTTACTTCCCCCCCCTTTTTCTCCTCCTTCTTTCCCCTCTTCTTTCTCTCGGTGCGCCTTTCCTACCTTCCAATATAGAAAATATATCTATATACTCCCTTTTCCTTATTTTGCTTTGCAAAGCCCTTGGGACACTTTCCCACAACTCAGCTAAAGGAGGCAGCGCCGTTGCCGCTGTCGTGCCACTGCTACCCGCTTAACCATCGCTGAGGCCCCTTCTTTCACTTCACTCCCATCAGACTCCTCCTCTGATGAGTCAGTGGATGATTCGCTGTCCTTTCTCCTTCTCTTATTACCCTTTCCTTTTGTTGCTCCATCAATGTCTTGCTCTCCACCGCTTGCTCCAACAGACGCCTCAGGCTCGACCACTGATTCCGATGATCTTTCCAGTGCTCGCGTCTCGCTGTCCTCCTCCAATCTTGCGTCGCCTTCTCTGGTTTCCATCGCTTGCATCGCTTTGTCTCTGCCATTATCCTTCGTCGCGATCCGTTTCCTGGGTTGCTGGCCTTTCTTGGTTTGCCTCACTTGCCTTTGGGTGGACTCAATCGGTTTTCTTGCGCCAGTGTCCCTGTCCAGCGGAGCCACGTTCCCCCAGCCGCCGGGCTATACCATGGCGGTGGTACCTGCCACCATGGGGGGTACATGTGTTGCTGGTAAGGATTAGTCATTGCTGCCTGCCATGGCTGGGCACTGTATTGATTTCCTCCCTACCCTCCTTGTACCGATGAGTCCGAGGGTGGGCCTGATGCTCCCATAGCTGGCATGGCCCCTGCACTCATCACTGGTCACATGGGCCATCCCCACTGCGGTGGGCTGCCTCATCCCAACTCGAACTGCATTCCTGTAGCCCCTTGGTGGCTGCCTTGTTCCATTGGGGTTGCCCTCGGCTGCTGCTGCCTGCCTCCGTTCTTTTTTACTTGCACCTTCTGTGCCTTCACCGCCGATCCTACTTCCTTCCGACTCCTGTCCTGCGGTCTTCTCCTCCCGGCTCTTCCTCTTCCCTCCCCCCTTGCTTGGGGAAGAATCCTCCTGTGTCCCGTGGCTCTCTGACCCTCCACTGCCTTGATCCCCCCCCCCCCCCCGTGCTCTTTCTGCTGCTCCTCTACCTGGCATGCTTGCGATCAAGTGCACGAAGGGACTCTTTTTTTTTTTTTTTTTTTTTTTGTTGTATACTCACGGTTCGAAGTTTTTAGGAGGGGAGCGCTGGAAAGGTCCTCGTCCACCTCTTGGATCAGTCTCCAGTCCTGGAGCCCTCCTCGGCTCCAAAAGAGGCGCCCGTGCCTTTTATATTCACACCCCGCTTTGGCTTCTTCGCGTGTCCGCAGGGCTGTAGGCTGTTGCTCTAATCGCTGGCTACTCCTCCACTCTCTCACCAGGTGGCTGCCGGTGAATTGTAAGTCTTCCTACTGCTCCCGGCTCCGTAAAAGGCTGCTGTGCCTTTAAATTCTGCTGCAGGTCTCCGGGTCCTCTTCGGAGACTACGGGAGTGCCTGCCCGATTTTTTTTTTGTGTTGCCGGATCGCATGCCGCTCGCGGGCCGAGTCTTCTCCGGGTACCCTCCTCCTCGATCTTGCGAAATGGCGAGCGCTGGCCAGGTAAAGAGGCCGGGGCCAGCACTCGCCGCAGTCTTATAGGCCCCAGCCTCACGAGACCTGCGAGGCTGACGTCATCGCGTTGATGATGCGCCAGCCTCGCCGTGCTGCGCGCGTCATCCCAGCCCCTCCCCCGGACAGGGGGAGGATCGTACACCGCCGCGTGGGTCCTTTGAAATGAAGGTAGGTGGGGGCAGGGCCCTCCCCTTCGGCAAGCGCCATGTTAGGGGGGTCCTCCCCGCATGTCACGAGTCAGCCCCGTTTTTAAAAAATGTGTATGCTTAGTAGACATGCTGCTTCTGAGTGCACTTTACATCATCATTCAACATTGTACACATAGACGTTTGGCAGCAGAACAAGTCAATCTTCTACAACATGTATTTTGTGTTTCAAATTGAACTGGGTTTATGTGTACTAAAATGTGCTCATTCTTTTAAAGTTAGGCACCCTATTGAAAACGTAACTAAATTTTTTTTATCATACTGGATATTGAGCTAACTATTGTACAGTGGCCTGCTGATTTAGGTCCCTTTTTGAAGAGGTTATGTGCCAATTGACTGAGTAAGAACTGTTTTTATGAAGCATCACATTCCTTCTGTTCCTCTACTCAGAAAATGTGTGGGAAGTTTTAATGCTCAATCTCATTGTTTAATTGTTGGTTTGTTCATGTTACATTATCTAAAATATAATCAAATTTGGCCTATTTGTCTGTTTTTTTTAGGTCTGTGAACCTGAGAATCCATGCAAAGATAAAACTCATCACTGTCACAAATATGCAGATTGTATATACCTGGGCCATTTCAGTGACCCCGTGTACAAATGTGAGTGCAGGACAGGGTATGCTGGGGATGGGCTCATCTGTGGTGAAGATTCTGATTTGGATGGCTGGCCCAACAACATCTTGGTCTGTGCTGCAATGCTACTTACCATTGCAATAAAGTAAGTGAAATAAACTAAGTCTCTTGCAATGTATGAATAAACATGATATATTCACATAGAGATCAATTCATCTTGACTTAGAAAATTGTTGACAAAATGTATTTGTAGGTTGTTCAAGTAAAATCAATTATATCATGATTTGAAAACTGCTGCCATGAGGTTCCACACAGCAAAAATTGAAGTAAAATACTTGTGTGAGTTTTTATGCTTTCTCAGCTCTCTGCCGCATATTATATAATATGCATGAGGCTTTTTATCCCTTTTAAGAATGTGACTGGGGGTGTAATACCTGACTTTGCACAGGGGCAGCAACTTTATAGGGTGGAATCACAAAATTGGGAAAGTAATTTTCAAACATCATGTATAATATATAACATAAATGATACAAATTTCCAAATCAGACTTTTGTGCATAAGTCTGTTTCAAAAATATTCTACCAAATCTTTGCTGCACAAATTTACCTGTAATTTGGTACACCTGTAATTTGGTACACGGGGTGAATTTTCATACCTGTGTACAGGCGCATATGTGCGTGCGCTACCCAGCACACACGCATGTATGCCCGATTTTATAGCATGCGCGTGCATCTGGAAACATGGAAAGGGTCATTATTCCATTTACTTTGTGGTTCCAAAAAAGGATGTATTATTCAGGCCCATTCTAGATCCAAAAAGAGTGAACAACAGTCTTCATATCTGTTATTGCTGTATGGAGACACTATGATCAGTGATGATGGTGGTTTGAGAAGGTGAGCTTCTTTTAGCACTGGATCTCTCAGAATCATATTTTCAATTTTCCATCATAGAAGATCATCAGAGATTTCTCTGTTTCTGGGGAAACATTTTCAGTTTAGAGAACTTCCTTTGGATTGGCCACTGTTCCAAGAACCTTCATTA
>NW_021820731.1:0-33362 GCF_901001135.1 Rhinatrema bivittatum | reverse complement strand
ACAGGAGGTATTCCCAAACTCCGCCTCTCTTCCTTACATCAAGTATTGCATCAACTTTGTACTCGATGTCCTCTTCTGCATCACAGGAGGGGGATCTGGTGTCTTGGTGATGAAATTGTTAAGAATGAGTGGTTTCAATAGAGATACGTGAAGCGTGTTATGGATCTTCATTGCTGGGGGGAAGTCTGAGACTGTAGGAAGAGGTTGCCCAGATGTCGGAGGATGGGAAATGGTCTGACATCCCCCGGGAGAGGAGTCCAGATGTCACCGCAAGCGATCCAGGGATTGACTTCCACAGCCCCAGCTTTCAGAGGCCCCTGCAACCTTTGCAGTAGAGGAGGACCGGAAGGTTCATCTGCATACTGCTCCCACCAGCCCCTAGGAGAGGAGTCCAGAGGTCACCTAAAGCGATCCAGGGATTGACTTCCCACAGCCCCAGTCTTCTAGATGCCCCGCACCCTTTGCAGTAGAGGAGGACCGGAAGGCTCATCTGCATACTGCTCCAGGATCCCCCGGGAGAGGAGTGAACGGAGTGAAGATTAATTTAACGGTGGTTAAAGAGGATTGGTAAGTATAGCTTTCTGAAATTTTTGGGCTTATAAATGTTTGGTGAAAGGTGAAATTAGGGAAATATTATTTAGAGTTTGTGTGTGTCTGAGGTAATAAGCAAGCCAGAGATAGTTAATTCTAGTGTCTGTCTTTCCCACCCACCCAACCCTTGATTTTTAGGTATGAGACACTTTCTCATTAAAAATCAATCAAGGACTTATCAAAATCATACTATTGTACCAGCCCTTATTGAAAGTTTAATCATCCCCTTGCAGGACACTAGCTGATTAATTAGTAAATTCACCTGTAAATGTAAAGTACTCTCATTCCAACTCCCTTAGTATCCTAAACTTAAGTATGAACTCAATCAAACATTTATTATTTTTTATTTTAAAAACTTTTCTATACCGTCGCTTAAGTATATACCATCCGCAATGGTTTTACAAATAGGCAGCATAGACTAAGGTAAGTAAATGTAGGATATCGTACATTCTAACAGGTGCCAATAAAGTTTTGGTTACAATTTCATAAATAAAATCATTATTTGAGTAATGTTGGTCAAGTCCAGGTATATTATTGAGTTAATCATCCCCTTGCAGGACACTAGCTGATTAATTAGTAAATTCACCTGTAAATGTAAAGTACTCTCATTTCAACTCCCTTAGTATCCTAAACTTAATTATGAACTCAATCAAACTATTTATTTATTTTTTATTTAAAAACTTTTCTATACCGTCGCTAAGTTATATACCATCGCAATGGTTTACAAATAGGCACATAGACTAAGGTAAGTAATGTAGGATATCGTACATTCTAACAGGTGCCAATAAGTTTGGTTACAATTTCATAATAAAATCATTATTTGAGTAATGTTGGTCAAGTCCAGGTATATTATTGAGTTACTATCACTTTGAAATATTACTTCTTAAATGTAGGATTGAGGTAAATTCATTCTCATCTGCGCCATTTGACTGCCAACTCAAAAATGGCGCCGATGGCCCAATTAAAAAAAAACCCCACCCGACCCTTTAAAGATGACCCCTTAGCTTCTCCACCCTTCCGATCCCCCAATCATTTTAAATTTACCTGGTGGTTTAGTGGTGGTCCCGGGAAGCGATCTCCCGTTCTCTCTCGGGCCGTCGGCTGCCACTCATAAAGATGGCGCCGATGGCCCTTTGCCCTTACCATGTGACAGGGTATCCGTGCCATTGGCCGGCCCCTGTCACATGGGAGGAGCATTGGATGGCCGGCGCCATCTTTAAAGATGGTGGTGGCCAGCCAGATGGTGGCGGCCATCTTCAAAGATGGCGCCATCCAGCCACATGGCGGCGGCCATCTTTAAAGATGGTGCCGGCCAGCCAGTGCTCCTACCATGTGACAGGGGCAGGCCAATGGCACGGATACCCTGTCACATGGTAAGGGGCAAAGGTCCATCGGCGCCATCTTTATGAGTGGCAGCCGACGGCCCGAGAACGGGAGATCGCTCTCGGGACCACCACTAGACCACCAGGTAATTTTAAAATGATTTGAGGGGCTGGCCGCGCCATCTTTAAAGATGGCCGCCGGCATCATAAAGATGGCCGCCAACATCTTTAAAGATGGTGCTGGCCATCCAGTGCTCCTACCATGTGACAGGGGCCGGCCAATGGCACGGATACCCTGTCACATGGTAAGGGCAAAGGGCCATCGGCACCATCTTTATGAGTGGCAGCCGACGGCCCGAGAACGGGAGATCGCTCCCGGGACAACCACTAGACCACCAGGTAATTTTAAAATGATTTGGGGGGATCAGGAGGGTGGGAGAAGCTAAGGGGTCATCTTTAAAGGGTCGGGTGGGTTTTTTTTAATCGGGCCATGGGCACCATGTTTGAGTGGCAGCCAAAATGGCGCCGATGGCCCGAGAGCGGGAGATAGGTCCCCGCGCCCCCACTGGACCACCAGGTACTCGTAAAAGGTTTTGGGGGGGGTTGGGGGGGGGGTGGGGGAAGGTAAGGGATTAGTTGTATAGGGTCGGGGTGGGTTTAGGGGTTGTTTTGGTGTGCCGGATTTCCCGCCCTCCCCCAAATAACTCCCATTAGTGGACACTAACAGGAGTAACGATTTTTCACGATAAATCGTGAAAATTTCTATTGTATCACGCACTGTACCGATTTTTGACGATTTAAAAAGTATCGGACGATTTTTTTAAATTGTCAAAAAACGATTCACATCCCTAATAGGTATAGCAGGGCCGAGCTGTGTATGGTTGTGTGCAACCCCTATGAAATATGTTTGCAATGATCTGTGAAACTTTTGAAATTCCCATGATATTGAACATGTGGTTCAAAAATGGCACCGAGTGAAGGGTCTGCTATGTGAGATATGTCAGCATTGCCTCAGAAACTGATGAGACAGTGCTGACACCCTGGGGTCTTTGCATGCTCATCTGAAACAGTGAATCTGATGTACATGTGGATATATTCAGATGCACATGGATGTCAGCTAGAGAATAGGGATGTGCAGCAGGGACGGATTCATCCCATTCAGTATTCGTATTCGTCAGGACCCAAATCCGTTGCATCCGTTCTCGGGGGGACCCCGATCCGTTCATTAGTTACATATGTATTCGTTTCCCAAAAAAAACCCCATCCCAACCCTTTAAATTTTATTAACTATAACCCTCCCACCCACCTGACCCCTCCAAGACTTGCCAAAAGTCCCTGGTGGTCCAGCGGGGGTCCTGGAGCGATCTCCTGCACTTGGGCTGTCGGCTGCCGGTATTCAAAATGGCGCAGATAGCCTTTGCCCTTACTATGTCACAGGGGCTACCAGTGCCATTCGTTGGCCCCTGTCACATGGTAAGAACAATGGACGTCCGGCGCCATCTTGTGCTCCTATTATGTGACAGGGGCTGACCATTGGCACCGGTAGCCCCTATGACATAGTAAGGGCAAAGGCTATTGGCGCCATTTTGAATACCGGCAGCCGACAGCCCGAGTGCAGGAGATTGCTCCAGGACCCCTGCTGGACCACTAGGGACTATTGGCAAGTCTTGGGGGGGTCAGGAGGGTGGGGGCTTATTCTTTAGTGATACGTTGTATTTGTGGGGGTTTGCCATATGTTTCGTGACCCCCATGAATACAACGAACATGACATATATGTTGCGGATTGCCAATACATTGCAAACGAATGCACACCCCTATTAGAGAATCTGGCTGTAACATGTAGAGTAAGTGATTAATGAATGTAGCTGTCATCTTGTAGCTTCAGGCCTATATGTGCCTTTATATAGCTGAGCTACTTGTGATTTTTTGTAAAAACAGAGCATTCAGCTTCATGTAATAGGCCTGCTGGACTTCCATCACACATATGCAACCAACTTGCCAACATGTGAGGGCTAGTACAGGGTAAAAGGTGAAGCTGTATGACACTTTGTCAAAGCTGGCTACCAGTCTGTGTGCTCTCCCTAGTTTGTGCAAGGGGTCAAGGGGAATTCTTAGGTTGATCTGGAACAAGGTCAACTGGGATGCCATAAGATTATAAAATACATAGCAGACAAGCACTATCTCTGCTACTCTGGCTGGGGCATACTTTAAAGGGCCCCCCCCTCCCCCCATTTTGTCCAAACAGCGAAATCTACTTTTTAGAATTCCAAAGGTGTGTTCTGACACAGCGGGTAGAACATAAGGCCTCGTTGTACCTCGTCTCTGTTGGTTTGTTGGGAATAGTGACAGGTGTGAGAAGCTATTTACTCAGGTAAATAGTGATTTACTTGATACATTTATCTGAAATTGCCTTCTTCAGACTAGCTAAAAGTACACTGGAAGGATATCTTTGAAATAACTGCGCTCAAGTGCATATGCATGCATATATGGCCTCATGCAGGTATACCCTAGTATTTTATAAACTGCATGTATCATATATGTACAGGTTATAAAATAAATCTTACACAAAACGGCTCACTGCCTCAAAATTTATCAACTAACAAAAAACAATTATATTTGAGGATTAATGCTTAAAGGCATATGTTGTGATTTGTAACGCTTTAACAAACTATACCGGGGGAGGTATCAGATAGAAGTGCTCACAGTCTCACAGGCTCTTGCCCTATACAGGGCTACAACCCTTCTCATGTATCGGCACTGTTAAATCACGTCATCTACCATTGCCCCTTGGTAAGCCTGTTTTATTTGTGTTCTTTATAATAAATCACCAAAAACTTTTCTTAAAAAAATTTTCTTTTTTACCCGTGAAAACTAATCACCATTATATTGTTATGTGATCTCTCTATTCAATAAAATTATTTAGTACTGTAACTTAATAAAATTACTTATCTTCGCTTATTGTGTGCTCATTTGTTTGTTATCGGCTGGCTTCCTGCCCAACATTGTCAATGTTTCGGCGCAACAAGTGCGCCTGCTTCAGGGGCTTACTGCTCAATATTTATTCACGTTAGCACTTTTTCACCCGCTCTCTCACAGCATTCAAATATGGCGCCTAAAAGGTGTTTAGGCGCCATATTTGAATGCTGTGAGAGAGCGGGTGAAAAAGTGCTAACGTGAATAAATATTGAGCAGTAAGCCCCTGAAGCAGGCGCACTTGTTGCGCCGAAACATTGACAATGTTGGGCAGGAAGCCAGCCGATAACAAACAAATGAGCACACAATAAGCGAAGATAAGTAATTTATTAAGTTACAGTACTAAATAATTTTATTGAATAGAGAGATCACATAACAATATAATGGTGATTAGTTTTCACGGGTAAAAAAGAAAATTTTTTAAAGAAAAGTTTTTGGTGATTTATTATAAAGAACACAAATAAAACAGGCTTACCAAGGGGCAATGGTAGATGACGTGATTTAACAGTGCCGATACATGAGAAGGGTTGTAGCCCTGTATAGGGCAAGAGACTGTGAGCACTTCTATCTGATACCTCCCCCGGTATAGTTTGTTAAAGCGTTACAAATCACAACATATGCCTTTAAGCATTAATCCTCAAATATAATTGTTTTTTGTCAGGTTATAAAATATGCATAAATCTACCTTGCAACATTCGCGCATATGTAAAGATAAGTTCAAATATATAGATAAGTTAGCTGGATCAGTTCCAACTAATTCAGCTAATCTGGATAAGTCTTAAATAGAGTTATTTATCTGGCTAAGTAAGACAGCCAGATAAGTAGTTCTATTTAAGACTTATCTGGCTATCTTACCTATCCAGATAAGTAGCTTTAAGACTTATCTGGATAAGGAGCTCTAGTTGGAGATTTATCTGGCTATCTTACTTATTCAGATAAGGAGCTCTATTTAAGCCTTATCTGGTTCTGTAGCTCCATTTAAGACTTATCTGGCTATCTTACTTAGGCCTGGATTTATCAAAATGCACTAAATATCGCATGCGATAGAAAAAGGGGTGTGTTTTATGGTAATAGACAGTTTATCGCAATTTGCGCTAATGAGAGCCAGCCTAGCTGGAAAAGAGAGAGAGAGAGAGAGAGAGAGAAAGAGACTAGCCCTAATGCCCTCACATTATATTGGTATTTATATCTCTATGGGAGGCCCACCTAGTCACTCGAGGTGAGGTTTAGGAATTAGTGTAGGGGTTAGAGGCCACTTTGACATTCAAGGCGAGACACACGAACAGAACAGTACTCTCTTGTGAAGATTTGATGACCTTCGGAGTGAGGAAACTCACCCAAAGATGAGATTTGTGCAATGTTCTCTCAACCTAGCTTGATGTTACCCAGGTAGAGAGTCTTATCCAGCTAAGTGGTGCTGAACTGCTATATGTGTGATTGTTTACTTTATATTTAAAAAATATAACATGGGGATTTTACATGCAAAATTTAAGTAGTCCTTACCCAGGGTAAGTCACTTTTTACATGTGTGAGTCCATAAATTTTCTAACATACGCACATGAGTGAAATTCCCAGTTTTACCAATTAGGCCATCAGTTTGCCAATTCAGGTCATTGAGACCCTCCTGGTTCTTCAGCCTGAACTAACCCCAGTTCACCCAGCCCTCTCCACCCAGTCAGTACTTCACAATAAAGAGGTTTAATATCACTTTCACCAGATAATGAGCAGGTATAAATATACATGATAAGTTTCCAAATTCACATGCATAAGTGTTGGCCCTGCCCCAGAATGCCCCTAGACCACCCCTTTTTTATACGCATGTATGTCTGAGGTTTATAAAATAGCTTATATGCAAGTACATGCTATTTATGCACCTATATGCTAATTTTTATACGTGTAACATTTTGAATATTCACCTTTTAGGTTTCCACATACTTTTAGCCAGATTGTGAGGAGGCATTTTCAGGTTTTTCGGGAGCATGTTTCAGGTGAGGGAAGCCAGCAATACACGCAGATTTGATTTGCAAGTCTACATGCATAGTTTCCAGACAACTTCTGGCCAAATAAACTGCAGGTGAAAGGCAGCAGGTACTTTGTAGCCACAGATCTTGTCAACAATTTTCAAAAAGAAACTGTAGTATCCTTTTTAAAATTAATTATAAGGCTCATGGTTACAAAATGGATGGATACAGACTTTGCGGTTACATGGACTTTCTGAAATTGCTCCCAAAGGATAATTTTCAAAAGCTTTTCTGTGAATTAAACAGTGTTTTACCCATAGAAAAAGGCTTTAAAAAATTACTCACCTGATACATGGGTAAACTTAGATGTATATGTCCTGTTTACCATAAGTTTATCCAGACTGAGCAGAGGTTCATGAATCCAGAGTTGGGCAGAGGTTTGCACTTATGTACATAATTTTGGACTTTAAAAAGCATGCGCTTACATTTTTTCCAAATATTTATGCATATATTTTAGCAGGTATAATTGTGAGAGAGTATGTTTAGTGGGATAATTTTCAAAGTGGACCTAAGCACGTACGTTCGCTTTGAAAATTGGTGTACCTTATGGGGTAGATTTTCAAAGGGTTATGCGCATAGGTTATGCACGTAACCCCGAAAACCTACCCCAAACCCCCCTGCGCGCGCCGAGCCTATCTTGCATGGGCTGCCGGCGTGCGCAAATCCCTGGGACGCACATAAGTCCTGGGGGGGGGGGCAGGGGCGTATCGCAGCCAGCGCATCATCGGGGGCGTGTTGCGGTCGGCGAGTCGTCGGGTGAGTGTCGGGGGCATGTCGCGGCCAGTGCATCATCCGGGGCAGGGCCACGGGCATGGTTCTGGCCCGGGGACGTTTCGGGGGCATGACCGGCATGCGCAAGTTATGCCTGCCTCTGGCAGGTGTAACTTTTAAAACAAAGGTAGGGGGAGTTTAGATAGGGCTGGGGGGGTGGGTTATGTAGGGGAAGGTGCGGGGGGGGGGGGGGGGGTGGAAGGAAAGTTCCCTCTGAGGCCGCTCCGATTTCAGAGCAGCCTCAGAGGGAACGGAAGCAGGCTGCACGCCGACCCTGGATTTTAAAGGATACGCGTGTATCTATTAAAATCCGGCATACTTTTGTTTGCGCCTGGTGCACGAACAAAATTACGCGCGGGCGTACTTTTATAAAATCTACCCCTATGTGCGTATTTGCTGGTTAACATGCATGATGTTACAAAATTCTTCCCTTACTGTACATAACCTTTGATCCTTTGGATCACTTCTAATGTACTTACTTGCTTGTCTTTTTTGGCTGTCTCCAGTCCTCCTCCATAAGGCTGACTCCCTTTGTAACGTGGAGGACAAGGCAGACAGTGGAAACCTGGAACTGTGTTGATACATCTATGGACTCCATTTAATTTAAAGCACACATCTGGGACTAATGCACACTAAGATTAAACATCAAGAAAACAAAGAATTAATTTAATTTGTCCAATAAAACCTAAAGTGTATTCCTGAGTGATATTATTTCATTTATTATTTTATACCAATCTACCAGACATCAGCCTGCCCAAAGTGGTGTACAACCATATAATACAACACATACAATTCATATAAAAACAATAAAAATAATAAACAAATAAAACATCCTTACCCCAAACTAACTCCTCTTTACATCATCCCCTCTTCCACCCCCTATCACCTATCATATCTTTCATACTCCCCAAATATTTGTTGCACCAGTCAGCACATAGCCACTAACCTAAACCGCTCCTACCATCTCGCCACAAATTAACCATATCTCCAACAATAATTGTCTCCTATCTTATTTATCAATCAGGGAATAGCCACATTTTTACTTTTTTCCTGGATGCTGGGAAATTAGATTCTAGCCTGACATCCAGCAGGGATGAATTCCACAGCTCCATACCAGCAAACGAAAATGCCCTTTTTTAGAACGAAATCCTATACATCTCCTTCCTTGTAGGTATCTCCTAAAAGACACCATGCACCAAATGAAGAGTATATCCCTGTACATACCCGGTGACTAACTTCCATAAATACCTGGTTACTCACCCTTCACTACATGAAAGAGCAGGATCATTAGCTTGAATTTCAATCTCTCTTTCAAGGGCAATGCACTATGCCTAAGAGATGAACAAAATTAAACTTCATCATACCTCATCGAGATCTCCACAGAATGTACCATTTCCAATGTAGCCAGTAGGGCATGCTCCACAAGACCAGGAGCCATCAGGGAAACTGTTGCATTCAGCTCCAGGGAAGCAAGGATTTGACAAGCACCCATCTATTGAAATAGAAGAAAAGGTGCACACCATTGTGCAATAGTTAAAATCTTAATAATTTAATTTAATGGGCAGAATCAAGCATATCAGAAAAATAAGATTCATTAAACTTAATTCAGAAAAGCATCAGTGAGATGATGCACCAACTGGCTCAACCCACCTATGCAGTTGTTTACATCTACATTGTTCAAGCTAAGGATATAGTAATACAAACATGACCACCTATAAAATATTCAAGGCATCTGGATCCTGACTCCCTTTATATCATTACCCCTTTTCTTTAATTTTTCTTCTGAAAATTGCTGCTTCTTTTATTATAGCTTGCTAAATATTTTAGAAGTAATTTTAAAAGGCATTTCTGTGGGTAAAGCAGTGGGCTTGTTATAATATTGCCCACTCAGTATGCAGATAAACTTATATACATGTTTACCCAGACTGAACATTCCCTGGAGTAGAATTTGGAATTTGCACTTATACATACTTTTGGATTTTCCTGAAAATTTTCTGCATCCATTTTAGCAGGTGTAATTGTGTGTGAGTAGTTTTTGGTGGGATAAGTTTCAAAGTAAACATACATGCATACGTTGGCATTCAAATCTGATATAACTTATGTGCATTTTTGCTGACTTATTCAGAATTTTGCAAAATTAAACCATTAGTGTTGCTATTATATCTCCTCTTTTCAATCTTATTTCCAACCAGTTTAGAAAAGTGCCTTAAGCCTCTCTTTCAATAGTTTGTCTTACAGACCCTGTTCCATATGAGATTAACTTTCAAACAAATGCGTGCAGCGGAATATATGTGTGTATATTACTGTGAGCAGATCCACAGAATAATTTTAAATCCCACGCATATAAGTGTCTTTTATAAAATATGGGTATCTCTACCCCAACACATATGTGCGTATTTATGCTTACGCATGATTACACGCAATGCAATGAAATCATGTATATTACTGCATTGAACATGGGTACTTTTCCTATTTTAAAAATATATGCAAGTATGTTTTACGTGCAAAAGTAAAGGACTTACTCAAGTAAGTCCCAATTTACATGTATTAAATCTGCTAATTTTGAAACATGCACACATAAATGCAATTAACCAGTTTAGCAATTAGTCCACTAGTTTGTGCAGTCCTTCTCCAAGTTAAGACCTTCATGGATCTTCAGCCCAACCAGTCAATACTATACAATAAACACATTTAATATCACTAATAAGACTATGGGGCAGATTTTTAAATGAGCGCGCGTGGGGTACATTTGTGCGCGCTACCCGGTGGGCACAAATGTACACCCGATTTTATAACATGCGTGCATGAATTTGCATATAATTTTGCACATAATAAAGAAGGTACACAATTTTACCATCTGGAAATGCAAACCAAAAATATCAGGGATTTGTAAACAAAACACGTACAAAACCCTAAGAATTTGTATGTGAAGCTCTACTAGTAAAAATGTTTGCTGTTTAGGTATATCAGCATTATAGGAAATTGCCTAAAGCACCAAGTTTCGAACGCACCAAAGAGTGAAGTGAAAGAAGAGCCAGCTCCAGTTAGCTTTAAGTCTGGGCACCAACACTGTGTTAAAGGGTTGCTACTGCTCCTTTCCCCTACTCTGCTCACGGGTCCTGCCTATGGGCACAATATTAAAAGACTAGCCCTGCATATTATTCTTTTACAATGAACACAGACAACAAAGAAGACATCCCACAACCCTAAGTGGGAGTTGGGCTCTATCCCTTGTAAAAAGACCTTGGCAGATGCCAGATGGACACTTTGAATGTATTTATTTATGTATTTATTAAAAACTTTTATACCACACTAACAGTAAACTGATCAAGGTGATTTACAACAATACAATTAAA
Organism: Rhinatrema bivittatum; assembly: GCF_901001135.1. Taxonomy (NCBI): domain Eukaryota; kingdom Metazoa; phylum Chordata; class Amphibia; order Gymnophiona; family Rhinatrematidae; genus Rhinatrema; species Rhinatrema bivittatum. Next base: position 22,328 of record NW_021820731.1, on the reverse strand, counting down.
ACATGAGAACAACCATGACTACCCTTTTCCTGAAGCCCAAACTGTTAGTCTACAATCTTATAACTAAAAGGATAGAGTTCCTCCCCCCCCCCCCCCCCCCGAGAACATCTTCATCCTGTGCTTTTAACTTTTCTCACTTGCTTTAACCCTTGAACTTCAAAAAGTGATTCCACTGAGGAATGTAATATCCGCCTAGGAACATATTTCTGCACCCTCTTTACCAAATAGATTGCACCCTTAGCATGAAAGATCTTATACATGATAGTTACAATCTTAAATACTATTCTGTCTCTCGCTGGAAGCCAATGCAGCTCTCTAAGCAACGGCTTAGCACTAAAGCACCTAAGGCAGTCAAAAATCTACCTTAAATTGTTGTAACCTCTTCCCTATAATACCCAACAATACCCCATTACTGTAGTCAAAAAGTGGTAAAACTAGTGCCTGGACTAATGTCTGAAACACCACCACACTTGGGGGTAGATTTTCAAATAGCGCGATTTGGCGTATTTTTGTTGGCGCATCAGGTGCAAACAAAAGTACGCTGGATTTTAGTAGATACGCGCGTAGCCGCGCATATCCGCTAAAATCCGGGATCGGCGCGCGCAAGGCTATCGATTCCGTATAGCCGGCGCGTGCCGAGCCGCGCAGCCTACCTCCGTTCCCTCCGAGGCCGCTCCGAAATCGGAGCGGCCTCGGAGGGAACTTTCTTTTGCCCTCCCCCTCACCTTCCCCTCCCTTCCCCTACCTAACCCACCCGCCCGGCCCTGTCTAAACCCCCCCTTACCTTTGTCGGGGGATTTACGCCTCCCAGAGTGAGACGTAAATCCCCGCGCGCCAGGACGAGACCTGGGGGTGGGTCTGGAGGGCGCAGCCACGCCCCCGGACCGCCTCGGGCCGTAACCATGCCCCCGGGCCCGCCCCCGAAACACTATGTCCTAGGTCGAGTGCCAGAGGGTCGTCGCTTACCAGTCCAAAAGTCGTGCACCAGAGAATCACCGCTTGCCAATCTGAAGTCAGGATTTATCTTAGAGAGGGTAAAACTGTAGAAAATGTTTGAGATTGCAATGGCCATCACTCTGTGGGGAGCTCCCAAGAAGCATGGCTGTAAACACTGTGGACCCATCTCAGATCTATCCTGGGACAGGCCACATGGGGGATCCAACAAAAGGAGCTCTTAGCATCACCTACTTCCACCATGCTGGTCTCATCAGCCATAAAACTATCCAGGAACTGCATGTTCACAACCTCCCACCTCAGCACACTGTTACCTATGGAGAAGATCCTCTTGGCTACCTCCAAGGAATGTGGACGCAACACAGGATGATTCATTTTACAATACCATTGCACATAGCTGCCTGGGGAGAAAGACTATAGAAAAAAAAGAAATATTGTTTAATCAGAGACTCAATCTTTCTATGGGGAACCCTGAATGATGTGCTTCCATTCACCAATTGTGGTCTTATAAGATGTAGGCCACCCTGCCTTCAAGTGATCAAACACCATATCCTTCTCTACCCTGGGAAGAGAATATAGATCCCTCATTGCTTTAGCAACCTTAAGGCTGGAACAAGGTATCTCATATTGAGGAGATCCCATCTCCAACAGTCAGAAGTAGCAAAAAATAACTGGAGAGGGGTCTAATAGCACACAGGATTAAGGGTTCCCCCTACATATTACAGCCTTTCATTGTTCATCCAAGAGCCACGGGAGATCATGTCCCAGAGTTAAGGGTCATCAGCTTCTCCCTCATGAACAGCTTACTCATTGAAGCATTTATACCCATCTGAGGAGACAATCGCCCCCTGTCCGTTGGATCAGCTATCTCTTCCTCCTTTTGTCCAACCAATTCTCTAGCACTGTCCCAACCAGTAGAGTGCTCTAGCATCCCAAATGTTACCAAGAATAACCTAAAGTTCTTCTGTGCAGGGACATGAACAAGGGCTAGAAAGGTCTCAAGAAGAAATCCAAAAGTGCTGCCCAAACAGGACCATCCTAGGATGAGTCTCACAAGCCTAAATTAGCCTTAAAAGACCTTCTGAGAAGCTTTATTTGTATAGAGGGGAAAGAGCCATTTCAGCAAGTTGTTCCCTCCATTGCTCAGCTATCATTGAGGGCAGGAGAAAGGAGCTCCAACCTGCCTGTCAGGTCACCTGCTGAAATAACTCAGTAGGGTACTGGAGCTGCACAGGCTCTGCTGTACCTGAGAGAAAATATGTAGAGCTCACAAAACTTCCCTGTTCGATATTCAGAGGGCAGAGATGAATAAATAGCCTCTCATGCTTGATTTATTTATTTTTGGCACAAAGCAGTAATAAAAGATTTGCTGATCCAACCAAAATGGGAGTGCCAACCAGGTTCTGTTCCATGTGCACTATAGTTCTGACTTCCACCACAGGGACTAGGGCTCAGTCTGAGGAACCCACCTAGTTTTGATTTGAGCAGGTTGCTGATTCGCTGCAGATCACATTCGCATGCTTACTCAAAAGCCAAGCAGAAGGCACTTGCAGATGCACTAAGCCACAGTGATTTACCCAAAATTCCTTGTTTTCTTCTTTTTACCTCCTTATCAGAAGTAAATTGAGGGAGGGAGAGTGATCACATCAGATCCTCTGATCAACTCTAAATCTGGCACAGCACCATAGAAGACTGGGAAGTAGCCCAGGGAAAAGGCTGTGCTGCAAGCTTTTTTTTTTTTTTTTAAACAAACTTTTCTGCCTCCTTGTTATTCTCCCAGAATTGAGGAAGAGTGTGCTGTCAGTAGCTCCTGCTGCTCGATTCACCAAGTGAACATAGTCACTTGGGACCACCCAGTGCTTGACATATCAGTGTGGGAACACAGACCCCAACAGTTCCAAAGTGAGAAGGGAGAATCAGTCCCACCAGGACCATCACCCAGAGCGCCCCCAAGGCTCTGCTTATGGGAGCATAGCCCTAAAGTCTTCCCAGCCTACTTGTATCTACAGTACCAGTCCACATGTCTGCACTATCTGCTGAATACTGCAAAATACTGAAGAGCTGAAGGCAGCACCAGACCTCTACCTGGGGAGTGAATTCAACTTTGAGCTTTATTTCTCTCTGTTTCCATCTGCTGGCATGGGGAACATTACACATTGGTCTGGCATGGATAATAAGGAAAAAGCAATAACGTTGTGATCGCAGATGCACTATGCGCACTGCCACTCTCCTATACCTTCTGTATCTTACTACAATTTATTCAAACATATGAGTCTCATTCTCCTTGTGGTGTAAAAAGGCTGCAGCTTTATTATTTAATTAACAATAACATAGTGATGCACGAGTCGCCCTTCTTATCTGTATATAATCTCCAGTCCAGGGTGCCACCCGCCGTGTCTCCTAGCAAGGCGGTCCCTTCCGCCGGCCCCCCGCCGTTTTCCTCCTAGCAAGGGGGCCCCCATCTGGGCCTGCCAACTCAGGACCCAACTCGTGCACCCGCCTAAAGCTGCGACATGTATATCAACAGTTGAATATTGCGATGCTTAACAAAGAGAATAAACGATGAACAAACTAACCGTATAACAGAATGTCATTAACAATAACAGGTTACTATACATTATTCTTGTAACCCCATAATTAACGTCCATCCTCTAGTCGTAAATGTCATTGTTGCTGTGCTTATGGATAAATCTTGGCAGCCTAGCTGGGGGCTGGGTGGGTGGGCGGGCTTTTTGTCACTGCCGCCGCCACTGCAAAAGAGAGCGATGGCGGCGGCAACCCATCCTTTTATTCCGGCCGTGACGCGCATTTATTGCGCGCCGCGGGCCGATGACGTCAGGAGGGGGCACGACGGTCAGGGCCGTGCTCTCACGAGAGGGCCCGGCTGACGTGCCCTCGGAAACCCTTTCGCTGCCGGTGGGGAGCGGGGCGCGCTCCCAGTGCCCAGCGGCGCCGCCAGCGGTGGGCTCGCACACAGGGCGCGAGCCCTTGTATTTATGTAAACAGGCTTCCAACCAAAAGGTGCTAAGAGGGGGATAATTATCTGCCAAAAGTAAACAGAAAGACTTTGATGGCCTCAAACCTTTACAGTACTAGCCCAAAACAATATTGTTTCTCTGTTCATTAGCATTTTTAAAGCAGCAGGGGATTATAGAATTACAGTGATTCCAGTGTCTCCAGGCCCTCTAACTTCTACACCTTTAAGGGCTGACTCAGATGTGACATGATCTTGCTGCTAGGAAAGGGGGCCTGAGCCAAATGTGAGGTGGCACAGTCACCTGAGGCCCCCTTCATAGTTATGACCCTGGTACTGAGTACCACAGGGTAATGAATCCCAAGGTATTAAATCTCGCCCTTATATTGTAAGCCCTTTGGAGCAGGGACCTACCAACTATACCTGAATTTGTAACTCTCCTTGACATCAGATTTAGAAATATGAGTAATAAAATCCAAATTTTCAGGGAGAGCAAGACCCAATCAGGAGACACTCATGTGTACAACGGGGATCATTTTTCTCCCATGCAGATTCCAGAGGAAGAGAGGGGAAGAGAGAGAGAGAGAGAGAGGTGAGGCAGGGAGAGAGCATTACTTGGGTGGGTGAAATGAATCACACCAGTTTCACCTGAACTAAAACCCTAAGTTCATTAATCACACAACATTCAGTTGCTAGATTTGTTGCCAGAACAGATGTAGCCATAAGTACAGACACAGAGCAAGCTGAAGAAAAAATAAGGCAGATTGTATCAGAGAGAGACATCTGCAGTTTTCAGCCTGTGACATATCCCATGCTGTTAGCGTGTAAATCACTGGAGAAGGAAAATGGAATAAGACCTAAAACATTTCAAGTGAAGACCACATTGGCAAAAAAACTTCAGTGTGAGAGCAAAGACAAGCACCCTGAGCAAAGAGCCTACCTGGGAATTCTCCAAATTTCACCAAAGATTGAAAGAATTTGATTTAATTACTAGGTCTTTGGGGAAGAACTAAAAAGCTCCAGGCCTCTATGTTTACAGCAATATTTATTTAATAAATAAATGTTGCTGTAAACATTTAATTATTAAATAAAAAAATAAATAAACATCCACTCCCCCTTCAGAAAGCCTGCAGAGAACAGGAGAGAGGGATCAGGCTTGAGTACACAGCTCAGCCTGCAGCTGTGATTCCAGGATTTGGGATTCAGCTGAGGATACAGCAGTGTCAGTGAAAAGGACCAATTGGGAACAGCACTGCTAGGGAGGATGGGGAAGGAGTTCTGCCCAGGCTGCTGTGGATGCACAGCCACTCTTCTGGGTGCCCGAGGTAGAGCGCTATGGATGCACAAATTATCTATTGCGTGCCCTTTTTAGTATGGCAGTTCATTTCCCTATTGCATCAAGGGCCCAGAAGAGATAGATTGCATTGGCCTGAAAGTGATTTATGCAGGCAATAGGCATTTTGCTCATGTATTTGGCTGTCTGAAATGTGCCTTCCCTCAATGTGGCTAAAAGTCAGTATGTTCTTCCACCATGCACATATGTTTAGCTGTTGAAGAGATCCTGTTAGATTTCTACCAGAAGCCATATGGAATATTCCATTTGTATAGGGATGAATCATAGTGAAAATGCAGGTAGGCATCTCTCCCATGTGGAAGAAGGAGAATGGTGTGTTCCTCTGATATATAAGCTCTGATCATTTCATTGAGTGGAGTTTTTAGTTTCCCTTCCTAGGGAAAACATGTCATGGTGTCCACTGATTTGGGTGAAGGGGTAAGGCCTCTGTGTATGGTGTTCAGACTGAGACTTGGGACAGAGATGAAGTCAGAGAGCTTGCCTTTATTTTGAACAGTCAATTTTGAGAGATCTTGCTTTTCTGAGCTGGGAGTTTTTTTCCACCCTCTTGGACTCATGCATTTTTCCCATTTTTTTTTCTCTGCAAAAAGACTTTTACTTTTACCTTTTGCTGGGTTTCCCATTAACAAGAGGCTCAGTCTTTTGTTTTGACATCAACAAAACAAGGAAGCGGTTGCTTCACTGAAAAGGGACCTAAGGATCATCTGTTTCCAGAGGAGGAATGACATTGCCATTCAGAGGAAGAGAAGGACAGAGCGAAGAAAAGAGTATGAATGGACCCCTCAAGGGCCCAGGTACATCTACTGGAGATATGTGGAGGGGAGAAGAAACCATGAATCAGATACTTGGAGGTGACAGTGAACATAGAAGGAAAAACTACATGGAGAAGTAGGAGATGAGACTTTGTATGTAAATGGGACTACATTTTTTCATTACCATCTACATGAGAGGAAAATTTACCACTGACCCTAATCAATGAGGAAGGACAAGGAAAAATATCTATGAATTTGGTCAATTGGCTTTTACCTTTCCTAATAAATTGAAGTATCAAAGAAGTTACAAATTTATTACAAAACCTTGATTGGAAAAATTTTAAATGAAGATAAAGCTGTAAAGAGTAGGGATGTGCAGAGCAAAATTTTATGTTCATATTTTTTATGTCCGAAAGGGGGTCCCACTTGCGGCCAATATGGACATAAAAAAAATCCAATGAGTTGGGTATATGTACATATGTGCAAAAAAAAAATTTAAACCCCCTCGCCCTCCTTAATCCCCCCCCCAGACTTACCACAACTCCCTGGTGATCGAGCGAGGAGTGAGGACGTCATTTCTGCAATCCTTGGCGAGAAGCATGTGACGTCGGTGGCACGTCGAGTGACGCGGCGTCACGTGATTCCCGGCGAGTTCGCGCCGGACGGCTCGTTCGGCCCAAAAAGAACTTTTGGCCAGCTTGGGGGGGCCTCCTGACCCCCCCAAGCTGGCCAAAAGTTCTTTTTGGGCCGAACGAGCCGTCCGGCGCGAACGAGCCGGGAATCACGTGACGCCGACGTCACGTGATTCCCGGCAAGTTCGCGCCGGACGGCTCGTTCGGCCCAAAAAGAACTTTTGGCCAGCTTGGGGGGGCCTCCTGACCCCCTCAAGCTGGCCAAAAGTTCTTTTTGGGCCGAACGAGCCGTCCGGCGCGAACTTGCCGGGAATCATGTGACGTCGCGTCTGAGTGACGCGGCGCCACGTGATTCCCGGCTCGTTTGCGCCGGACGGCTCGTTCGGCCCAAAAAGAACTTTTGGCCAGCTTGGGGGGGCCTCCTGACCCCCCCAAGCTGGCCAAAAGTTCTTTTTGGGCCGAACGAGCCGTCCGGCGCGAACGAGCCGGGAATCACGTGCCGCCGACGTCACATGCTTCTCGCCAAGGATTGCAGAAATGGCGTCCTCACTCCTCGCTCGATCACCAGGGAGTTGTGCTAAGTCTGGGGGGGGGCTTAAGGAGGGTGAGGGGGTTTAAATTTTATTTTGGCTCAACAATCGCGATTTCCCACATATCGAACATATCTATGTTCGATATGTGGGAAATCCGATCGTTTATGTCGAATCAATTTTTTAAGTAAAAAAAAAATATGAGTTGCGTTTTACTAATGCGGTCAATCCGAATGCACACCCCTAGTAAAGAGCCTTTTCATAATTGCTCATCAATTCATTAAAAGAAATGTTGGAAACCAAGTCCGCTTCCAGTGTTTATTGAACTGAGCACTAATTACTGCTGTATTGAAGAACTTGTATTCTGGGGATCTAAATAATGGCAAAATGCAAAATGGGGCTAGAAGACTTGTCTTCCCTTCCACTCAGGGGAAACCTAGAGATTAAAGGCGGCTTTTAAAAGTGAATCTCCAGACTGTCCTGCTACAGGGCACGTCTGCCAGTTGCTGGTGTAGGGCTTCTGGGTTCACCCTTGAGGCTGTGTCAACTACGCCACATCACAAAGTGCACTCACATCCACTACCCATCACATAGGCCCTAGATTGAATGGGTAAGAAAGCTCAGTTGTACATTTATGGGCAGGCCCATCATAGGCTAACATGGGTGAACAGTGGTGACAGTCATGGCAGAGTCGTCACTCTCCAACATTGCAGCTAGCTGGGAGGCTGGGTTCCCCCTTCAATGATGCAGGTGGCACATGTCAGTGCTCACCTCTCCCATGGTGCATGGAAGCAGAGGTTCCAGTTCTTCCCCATGGCACTGCAGTTGTGAGGGCTGTGGCCTCGAGCATTGGCATTTTCCGTGGACAAGCCTAACAATATAGCCACTCAAGAAGGGTGACCTTATCTAATGGTGCCAATTCGAACTCTTCTCTATCATAGCTCAGAAAGTTTAATAGCATATGTGGGAATTCCTGTGTTGCCTTCATGAAGTGACCTCCCCTCAGTCTTTTTTCATCTGCTTTGGTTTCTTCCTTTCTCCTCTCATCTCTGTGTTCAATCTTTTTAATCTGCTTTGCAAATGGTCTATGGTTTCTCACTCTCAATTCTCATCACCACGTTTAAAAAAAAACAAATAAATGAACAAAATACTTCAATCAGAGAATAAAGGACATTGAATGGAACACTAAAAACAAATGTAAAGATGTCTTTGGAGAAATCTTCCTCAGAGAATAAGGGCAAAAGCCTTTTCAAGGCTTGCCAAAAATACTGGCAAAATATGACAATAGCAGAACTTCATGATCTACTGTATGCCTAATATGCTTTAGACCAGATCATGACATTGCTAATTGTTGCCCCTGTAGCAGAATGTTCCCGCTGGCACTGACTTTTTGGAACCTCAGACTCAAATATGAGCTTTTCACCTCATCTGTGTAGGGTAATTAAAAACAACATGATAATAAATGTCATGATAATAAATGTCATAATTCTCCTTCTTCAAAGGATTCATCGCATTGACGAAACAATGATCAAAAGTCAGCGCCAAAGCTCTACAACACAGAGACTTTGAATCCAAAATGGCAAGGTGAAGTGTCCTCAGTGCTGAAGCATCATGGTTCAGATGCAGACATTGGTTAATTATCATACAGAGATAAGAGACCAGATGTCTCATTTTTTACAGCCATGCACAACAAGTGCTCGAAGAAAATTGGAATCAACATGCCCCCCCCCCCCCCCCATCACGTTTGAGGGACATCACAATGCCAGATTCTAGGATTGAGCAAAATTGCTGTTTTCTGCTTGTCAGAACGTGAGTTATCTGCAGTTGGAATACATGTATTAAATAAAGATTTGACTTGTATTCCTCCTACTCACTATGATTGTTGCGGCTAGACTGCTGTGAAGGTAGATGGTAGACCCTTGGGCCGGCCTACCAGGGGTCACAGGGCAGGCCGGGAGGCAGAGACCCGATCAGGCAAGGTTTCACCCGGAGCCGGGGACCCCTCCGAGAGGAGCCCGTAGGGGTCCGGGCCCTTGGGACATGGGCACTGCTGCGAATGTCCAGAAGGGCTAGTGTGTGGGAAGGTGGAAAGCCCACTAGCAGCAGAGGCGGCTCGAGGATTGCCAGAGAGTCACAGAGAAAGTCTTGGTCAAGAAGCTAGCCCAAGAGGGACTCTCGAGGCCAGAACAGGCAGGCAGAGGTAAGAGTTCTTGGCAACCTGGACCGGGGTTGGCAGCAGGCTGTAGCGAGGTCAGAAGCAAAACCGGAGTAAGGGCAGGTAGCTGGTTGTGGCGAAGTCAGAAGCTGGACGCGAAGTCAGAAGCAAACCGGAGTCAAGGCAGGTAGCAGGCTGTAGCGGAGTTAGAAGCAAACCGGGGTCAAGGCAGGCAGCGGGCTGTAGCGGAGTCAGAAGCTGGACGCACAAGAAGAGCATCTTCGAGCGAGCACGAGGCTGGAGAGGAACAGGCCTGCAATGGCGTCTGCCACGTGGGAAGCGCGCGAACGGAGGGCCTCCCGGGGCCTGGACCCTGCGGAACCCCGCGGCTGCCGGAGCGGAGGTAGGCGGGCCTGAGCCCGATCAGGAGAGAGGCGGTCGGGACCGCAACAGTATCCCCCCTTTACGGCCCCTCTTCAGAGGACCAGGTTTCTCAGGGTGTTCAAGATGAAACTGCTGGAGGAGGGACTTGTCCAGGATGTTACGGCTGGGTTCCCAGGTGTTGTCCTCATCGCCGCAACCCTCCCAGGCGAGGAGGTACTCCCATCTTCGGTTGTAGAATCGTACGTCTAGTACTTCACGTACCTGGTACATGGGGTCATCAGCTATGGGAGTAGCAGAAGGGTCCGGAAGCTTGCGGTGGTAGCGGGAGAGGACCAGAGGTTTTAGCAGGGAGACGTGGAAGATGTCATGGATCCGTAGCGAGGATGGCAACCTCAATCGGTAGGAGACGAGACCCACCCTTTCGGCAATCCGGAAGGGTCCACAGAACTTGGGTGCAAATCTCCTAGAGGGAAGCCGGAGATGAATGTTCTTCGTACTGAGCCAAACCCGGTCTCCAGGTTGATACATGGGTGCCGGGTGTCGGTGGCGGTCAGCAGTTCGCTTGGCAGTGGAGGCCGAGGCAGCCAACTTGTCCTGGGTTGTTTGCCAAAGAGTCTGTAGTTGTTGCATCGTCAGCTGGGCGGCCGGGGAAGCACTGGGCATGGAAATGGGGAGCGGAGGTTTAAGCTGCTTCCCATATACCAGCTGGAAGGGTGATCGTCCGGTGGTGGCATGATACTAGGGATGTGAATCGTTTTAGGACGATTAAAATTATCGTCCGATAATTTTAATATCGTCTTAAACCGTTATGGAACACAATACAATACAGATTCTAACGATTTATCGTTATAAATCGTTAGAATCGTGAGCCGGCACACTAAAACCCCCTAAAACCCACCCCCGACCCTTTAAATTAAATCCCCCACCCTCCCGAACCCCCCCCCCCAATAACTTAAATAACCTGCGGGTCCAGCGGCGGTCCGGAACGGCAGCGGTCCGGAACGGGCTCCTGCTCCTGAATCTTGTCGTCTTCAGCCGGCGCCATTTTCCAAAATGGCGCCGAAAAATGGCGGCGGCCATAGACGAAAAAGATTGGACGGCAGGAGGTCCTTCCGGACCCCCGCTGGACTTTTGGCAAGTCTCGTGGGGGTCAGGAGGCCCCCCACAAGCTGGCCAAAAGTTCCTGGAGGTCCAGCGGGGGTCAGGGAGCGATTTCCCGCCGCGAATCGTTTTCGTACGGAAAATGGCGCCGGCAGGAGATCGACTGCAGGAGGTCGTTCAGCGAGGGTTCCGGCGCCTCGCTGAACGACCTCCTGCAGTCGATCTCCTGCCGGCGCCATTTTCCGTACGAAAATGATTCGCGGCGGGAAATCGCTCCCTGACCCCCGCTGGACCTCCAGGAACTTTTGGCCAGCTTGTGGGGGGCCTCCTGACCCCCACGAGACTTGCCAAAAGTCCAGCGGGGGTCCGGAAGGACCTCCTGCCGTCCAATCTTTTTCGTCTATGGCCGCCGCCATTTTTCGGCGCCATTTTGGAAAATGGCGCCGGCTGAAGACGACAAGATTCAGGAGCAGGAGCCCGTTCCGGACCGCTGCCGATCCGGACCGCCGCTGGACCCGCAGGTTATTTAAGTTATTTGGGTGGGGGATTTAATTTAAAGGGTCGGGGGTGGGTTTTAGGGGGTTTTAATGTGCCGGTTTTTCGATTTTTCGATTTTTAACGATTTTTCACGATATTTTACCCCCCCAAACGGCAACAATACGATTCCCTCCCCCTCCCAGCCGAAATCGATCGTTAAGACGATCGAGGACACGATTCACATCCCTACATGATACTGGTTATTATAAGCAAACTCAGCCCAGGGTAGCAGTTCAGTCCAGTTGTCCTGTCTTTCATTGATGAAGGCACGCAGGAAGGTCTTTAGGGAGCGGTTCATCCTTTCGGACTGACCATTGCTCTGAGGATGGAAAGCGGTGGAGAAGCTGAGCTGAACCTTAAAGCATTTGCAGAGGGCCCTCCAGTACTGTGCGGTGAACTGCGGCCCTCGGTCAGAAACAATATCCTGAGTAGGGATGTGAATCGTTTTCCATATCGTCTTAACGATAGAAATCGTGTGGCAGGAGAAGAAAATCGTGTTTGGCACGATTATTTCATTGAAAAATCGTTAAAAATTGTTTTTTCCGATTAGTGCGCACTAACTCGAGTTAGTGCGCACTAACTCCCCGTTAGTGCGCACTAACTCGAGTTAGTGCGCACTAACTCAAAATGATACAAATAGACACTTTCCAGGTCACTGAAGGTCAGTTAGGAATGAATATGTGTTCCTATTGGCTGGCAGCCCTCTTATCTATTGATGTTACCAAGGTTTCCACTGAGGTGATGGTTGGGGGGATGGGAAATGGAACTGGAAACTCATGAACACCAACAGAAAATGAAACAAAGTGTTCACACTTCCCAGGTCAGTAAAGGTCACTTAGGAATGAATATGTATTCCTATTGGCTGGCTGTGCTCTTATCTATTGATGTTACCAAGGTTACCACTGAGGTAATGGTTGGGGGGATGTGAAATGGAAACAGTTGGAAGCTTGACATGTGATGATCAGCACTCACGTGACTAGAACTTCTTTGTTTATTATTTTTGTTAGCAGGCACCTGAAATGCTAGTGCATTTTGAATTTGCCAATCACTGTGCATTTTAGAAAGGTGGTCCTGGCTGGAACTGTACACAGTTCAAATATATGTAATTGATTGTTGGTAAGTGTATTTTTTAAGTAGCCACACTGGCACAAGTATGTTTACTTTTCCTCCTACTTAACTCACTAGCTCAGCTTTGTAAGAAGGGCTTCTCTGCTTGAGTGAGGGTCAGGCAGCTCCCCCCTGTCTGTGAAGCCAGCCTCTCACTAGTAATGCAGGGAGGGAGCTGTCTCAGACTTCACCATCCTCCCCCCCCCCTCACCCACACACCATTCACTAGCTGGGACATGGGGGAAGTCAGGAGTGAGGGTGAGGCAGCTCCCCCCTGTCTGTGAAGCCAGCCTCTCACTAGTAATGCAGGGAGGGAGCTGTCTCAGACTTCACCATCCTCCCCCCCCCCCTCACCCACACACCATTCACTAGCTGGGACATGGGGGAAGTCAGGAGTGAGGGTGAGGCAGCTCCCCCCTGTCTGTGAAGCCAGCCTCTCACTAGTAATGCAGGGAGGGAGCTGTCTCAGACTTCACCATCCTCCCCCCCCCCCCCCTCACCCACACACCATTCACTAGCTGGGACATGGGGGAAGTCAGGAGTGAGGGTCAGGCAGCTCCCCCCTGTCTGTGAAGCCAGCCTCTCACTAGTAATGCAGGGAGGGAGCTGTCTCAGACTTCACCATCCTCCCCCCCCCTCACCCACACACCATTCACTAGCTGGGACATGGGGGAAGTCAGGAGTGAGGGTCAGGCAGCTCCCCCCTGTCTGTGAAGCCAGCCTCTCACTAGTAATGCAGGGAGGGAGCTGTCTCAGACTTCACCATCCTCCCCCCCCCCTCACCCACACACCATTCACTAGCTGGGACATGGGGGAAGTCAGGAGTGAGGGTCAGGCAGCTCCCCCCTGTCTGTGAAGCCAGCCTCTCACTAGTAATGCAGGGAGGGAGCTGTCTCAGACTTCACCATCCTCCCCCCCCCCCCTCACCCACACACCATTCACTAGCTGGGACATGGGGGAAGTCAGGAGTGAGGGTCAGGCAGCTCCCCCCTGTCTGTGAAGCCAGCCTCTCACTAGTAATGCAGGGAGGGAGCTGTCTCAGACTTCACCATCCTCCCCCCCCCCTCACCCACACACCATTCACTAGCTGGGACATGGGGGAAGTCAGGAGTGAGGGTCAGGCAGCTCCCCCCTGTCTGTGAAGCCAGCCTCTCACTAGTAATGCAGGGAGGGAGCTGTCTCAGACTTCACCATCCTCCCCCCCCCCCCCCTCACCCACACACCATTCACTAGCTGGGACATGGGGGAAGTCAGGAGTGAGGGTCAGGCAGCTCCCCCCTGTCTGTGAAACCAGCCTCTCACTAGTAATGCAGGGAGGGAGCTGTCTCAGACTTCACCATCCTCCTCCCCCCCCCCCCCCCTCACCCACACACCATTCACTAGCTGGGACATGGGGGAAGTCAGGAGTGAGGGTCAGGCAGCTCCCCCCTGTCTGTGAAGCCAGCCTCTCACTAGTAATGCAGGGAGGGAGCTGTCTCAGACTTCACCATCCTCCCCCCCCCCCCTCACCCACACACCATTCACTAGCTGGGACATGGGGGAAGTCAGGAGTGAGGGTCAGGCAGCTCCCCCCTGTCTGTGAAGCCAGCCTCTCACTAGTAATGCAGGGAGGGAGCTGTCTCAGACTTCACCATCCTCCCCCCCCCCCCCCCCTCACCCACACACCATTCACTAGCTGGGACATGGGGGAAGTCAGGAGTGAGGGTGAGGCAGCTCCCCCCTGTCTGTGAAGCCAGCCTCTCACTAGTAATGCAGGGAGGGAGCTGTCTCAGACTTCACCATCCTCCCCCCCCCCTCACCCACACACCATTCACTAGCTGGGACATGGGGGAAGTCAGGAGTGAGGGTCAGGCAGCTCCCCCCTGTCTGTGAAGCCAGCCTCTCACTAGTAATGCAGGGAGGGAGCTGTCTCAGACTTCACCATCCTCCCCCCCCCCTCACCCACACACCATTCACTAGCTGGGACATGGGGGAAGTCAGGAGTGAGGGTCAGGCAGCTCCCCCCTGTCTGTGAAGCCAGCCTCTCACTAGTAATGCAGGGAGGGAGCTGTCTCAGACTTCACCATCCTCCTCCCCCCCCCCCTCACCCACACACCATTCACTAGCTGGGACATGGGGGAAGTCAGGAGTGAGGGTCAGGCAGCTCCCCCCTGTCTGTGAAGCCAGCCTCTCACTAGTAATGCAGGGAGGGAGCTGTCTCAGACTTCACCATCCTCCCCCCCCCCTCACCCACACACCATTCACTAGCTGGGACATGGGGGAAGTCAGGAGTGAGGGTCAGGCAGCTCCCCCCTGTCTGTGAAGCCAGCCTCTCACTAGTAATGCAGGGAGGGAGCTGTCTCAGACTTCACCATCCCCCCCCCCCCCCCTCACCCACACACCATTCACTAGCTGGGACATGGGGGAATTCAGGAGTGAGGGTCAGGCAGCTCCCCCCCTGTCTGTGAAGCCAGCCTCTCACTAGTAATGCAGGGAGGGAGCTGTCTCAGACTTCACCATCCTCCTCCCCCCCCCCCCTCACCCACACACCATTCACTAGCTGGGACATGGGGGAAGTCAGGAGTGAGGGTCAGGCAGCTCCCCCCTGTCTGTGAAGCCAGCCTCTCACTAGTAATGCAGGGAGGGAGCTGTCTCAGACTTCACCATCCTCCCCCCCCCCTCACCCACACACCATTCACTAGCTGGGACATGGGGGAAGTCAGGAGTGAGGGTCAGGCAGCTCCCCCCTGTCTGTGAAGCCAGCCTCTCACTAGTAATGCAGGGAGGGAGCTGTCTCAGACTGGTATCAGGGTTAGGGCACTGTGTGCAGGAAGATCACAACACTCCTGGTATTAATAGGGATAGGGCACTGTAAGAGATGACTGTAGTAGATTGAATAAAGATCTGATGTTTCTGCTCTCCTCACACCAAACAAAAGAACACACAAGCAGAGAAGCCCTTCTTACAAAGCTGAGCTAGTGAGTTAAGTAGGAGGAAAAGTAAACATACTTGTGCTAGTGTGGCTACTTAAAAAATACACTTACCAACAATCAATTACATATATTTGAACTGTGTACAGTTCCAGCCAGGACCACCTTTCTAAAATGCACAGTGATTGGCAAATTCAACATGCACTAGCATTTCAGGTGCCTGCTAACAAAAATAATAAACAAACAAGTTCTAGTCACGTGAGTGCTGATCATTACATTACTTTTTTTGTCAAGCTTCCAACTGTTTCCATTTCACATCCCTCCAACCATTACCTCAGTGTTAGCCTTGGTAACATCAATAGATAAGAGCACAGCCAGCCAATAGGAATACATACATACATATTCATTCCTAAGTGACCTTTACTGACCTGGGAAGTGTGAACACTTTGTTTCATTTTCTGTTGGTGTTCGTTAGTTTCCAGTTCCATTTCCCATCCCCCCAACCATCACCTCAGTGGTAACCTTGGTAACATCAATAGATAAGAGGGCAGCCAGCCAATAGGAACACATATTCATTCCTAACTGACCTTCAGTGACCTGGAAAGTGTTTATTTGTATCATTTTCAGTTAGTGCGCACTAACGGGGAGTTAGTGCGCACTAACTCGATTTAGTGCGCACTAACACGATTTAACGATTTTTAACGATAAATCGTTAGAATTTCTATTGTATCGTGTTCTATAACGATTTAAGACGATATAAACATTATCGGACGATAATTTTAATCGTTGAAAAACGATTCACATCCCTAATCCTGAGGAAGCCCATGAATCCAGAATATATGCTGGGTAAAAAGAAGGGCCAGCCGAGGACGAGCAGGAGAGACGCACCAACATCCTGGGACTTGGGGAAAGGATCTTCCCCGCTTACCTTGGCGTCCACAGCGTCGGAGGGTGAGGCAGGAGGCGGGACCGGAAGCGGCCCTTAAGAACGACCACCCAGCACTCCCTAACCCGAGGACGAACGAGCAGGAGAGGGAGCAGGAGAGACGCACCAACATCCTGGGACTTGGGGAAAGGATCTTCCCCGCTTACCTTGGCGTCCACAGCATCGGAGGGTGAGGCAGGAGGTGGGACCGGAAGCGGCCCTTAAGAACGGCCACCCAGCACTCCCTAACCCGAGGATGAACGAGCAGGAGAGGGAGCAGGAGAGACGCACCAACATCCTGGGACTTGGGGAAAGGATCTTCCCCGCTTACCTTGGCGTCCACAGCGTCGGAGGGTGAGGCAGGAGGCAGGACCGGAAGCGGCCCTTAAAAACGGCCGGCGTGCAGCGCGCATCAGAGCTGGCGCGCCGCTGAAGCCTCGCGCGCTAAAGGGGCGCGCGCACAAGCAGGCTTTGCCGGGCTTCGCCAGATTCGCTGGACTTCGCGTCTGACGCAAGTAAGTCTACCTCTCTTCCTGCTCGTTTGGGAACAACTAGTTTCTAATTTATCTAGCTTATAGGCGAAACTTGTTTTCTTGTGAGTGTTTAAGGGCAACATGCCCCCAAAACAGAAGGGGAGAGTACGGGTTTTTCCCGCCCTCCGACCTCCACCATCCTTCCAACAACAGGAAATTACAAGTTTCATGGCCTCGCCTATACTAAAGAATAAAGGTACCGAAGAATCTGGTGTGCCGGTGGATCAGGGAGGATCCACCGTGCCTGCAGAGGAGGCATCCTTGAGCCCTAACACCGGGCTTCCACCTGAGCAAAGAGCACGAGTGAGTCTCCCCGAGGTTGGGGAATCTATCTCTGTGACCCCCAATTTGATAGGGGAAACAGAAGGAGGTCCCCAGGAAAATCCTTTAGGTAGACAGGAAGATTTCCTGTCTACCAGTATTATACCAGGAACTCTCACTCGTCCAGCTCTTGTCACGATGGACACACTATGGGATATGCTGGCAGGAACCATGTCAAGTATAAAGAAACTGGAAGGGAAAGTTGACTTATTATGCGAAAAAAATCAACAGGAATATTCTACAACGCAGAAACAAATTAAAGACTCTGAGGAAAGGATAAAATATTTGGAAATACAAGAAAAGAAATCTTTGGACTTTAAAGCTATGGTGGTTAAGGGCAAGGAAGGCTTATCTAGGAGGATTGAGTTACTAGAAAATAACGCTAAATGATTGAATTTAAGAATTCTAAATTTTCCCAGAGTAGTTGAGGAGGAATCCCTAACAACTCTAAAAAAATTCTTGGTTGAAATTCTTGGCTTCTCTCATGAATATTTCCCAATTATTAATAATTGTTATTTTCTTCCTAAGTCAAAAAATGAAAATGAGAGATCAGAAATGTTTCAAGGTAACTTAACAAATTTCTTGGAAGATTCCTCAGCCAATGTAATTGACTGGGGGACCCTATTGGTTAATTTTCAAAACATTTCTGACATAAATTCAACCATGAAAAAATACTTTAATAAATATCCGACATATTATTATGGGAAACAAATAAAGATTTTTCCAGATTTGGCAATCTCGACTCAGCAACGGCGTAAAGCCTTTCTAGTCCATCGCCAGGAAGTTCTTTCCAGGGGCTTTACATTTGTACTACGTTTTCCATGTAAATGCATAATAAAGAGACAGGAAAATATGTATATATTTTTCACCCCGGACCAGTTAAATAATTTCTTAGAACCACTGAGAGTGTCCGCATCAACCCCAGTGTCAACTTAAAATTATAATGGTATATTGGCAAGCTAGATTTTTCTGAAAGTGAGATTGTTTTTCTTTTGCTCTCCCAGTATTCTATGAAACTAAATACTCCTCCATGTTGATTGATGTTTTAAATAGTAGAAGTTTAAACTATGAATATAGGAATATAATGTTAATGCCAATGCCAAACTATACTATTGTATTTCTTATGCAATATTTGATTTATTGTATTGTTTTGAAAATCCAGAAATAAAGAATTAAAAAAAAAAAAAAAAGAAGGGCCAGCTCAGGAGCGGATGGCAGCTTAGGCAATGGCACAAAGTGTGCCATTTTGGAGAAACGGTCGACGATGACCCAGATGACCGTCTTCCCATGTGACAGTGGGAGGTCGACCATAAAGTCTGTAGCGAGGTGGGTCCAAGGTTCTGTGGGAATCGGGAGAGGCTGCAGAAGACCACATGGAGGACCAGGAATGGGCTTTTGTCGAGCACAGGTGGGACAGGAGCTCACGTAGGTGCGGATGTCCTGCCGAATGTTGGGCCACCAGTAGAAGCGGTTGAGAAGCTCCAAAGTCCGCTCTCGCCCGGCGTGGCCTCCAGTGAGGGAGTCATGGGCCCAGCGCAGGGTCTTTAGTCGGTCTCGTCGGGGAACCACAGTTCTTTCTTGGGAGAGAACCATCAAGGCAGATAGGCGGACCTTGCTTGGGTCTAGGATGTATTGTGGAGGCTCAAGGTCCTCTTCGGACATGGAGGTTCGCGATAGGGCATCGGCCCGGAGGTTCTTTGCTGCAGGGCGGTATTGTAATGTAAAATCAAAACGGCTGAAGAACATGGACCACCGGGCCTGACGGGGGTTAAACCGCTGGGCTTGGGATAGAAACTCCAAGTTCTTGTGGTCAGTGTATACGGTGACTTGGTGTTTAGCTCCCTCGAGCCACTGCCTCCATTCTTCGAAGGCAAGTTTAATTGCTAAAAGTTCTTTATCTCCAATGGAGTAATTTGCTTCGGCTGGGGAGAATTTCTTGGAGTAATACGAGCAGGGTAATAATTGACCTGAAGCGGAGTGTTGGCTGAGGACCGCCCCAACGGCCACGCTGGAGGCATCGACCTCAACGATGAAGGGTCTTGCCGGGTCCGGATGACGGAGACAGGTGTCGGCCAGGAATGCCTCTTTTAAATCAGAAAATGCCTTGAGGGCGGCGTCGGGCCAGTTTTTGGCGTCAGCTCCCTTTCTGGTTAGGGCAGTGAGGGGCGCGACCCTCTGGGAGTAGCGTGGAATAAAATGTCTGTAGAAGTTAGCGAACCCTAAGAATCTTTGAAGAGCCTTGAGGCCCAGGGGTTGAGGCCATTTGGTTATGGCCGAGACCTTCTCGGGGTCCATCCGAAAGCCAGTGGACGAAATGATGTACTCCAGAAAGGGCAAGGATTCCGCCTCAAAGACGCATTTTTCCAACTTGGCACAGAGGCGGTTGTCCCTTAGGGCCTGTAGGACTTGTCGGACGTGCTGGCGATGAGATTCCAGGTCTTTTGAAAAGATAAGTACGTCATCTAAATAGATGATGACATGAGAGTTCAACATCTCGCGTAAGACCTCGTTCATGAGGTTCTGGAAGATGGCCGGGGCATTGCAGAGTCCAAAGGGCATTACCAAGTACTCGTAATGCCCGTCCCTGATATTGAAGGCCGTCTTCCATTCATCTCCAGGATGTATACGGACAAGGTTGTAGGCCCCCCGAAGGTCTAGCTTCGTGAATACTTGAGACCCCTGAAGGCGATCCAAGAGTTCAGGGATCAGCGGAAGGGGGTAGCGATCCCGCTTGGTAATGGTGTTCAAGCCTCGATAGTCTATACAGGGGCGAAGTGAGCCGTCCTTCTTAGCCACAAAGAAGAAGCCGGCTCCAGCGGGGGAACGAGATGGGCGAATAAAGCCCTTGGCAAGGTTCTCTGTCACGTACTGGGACAAGGCAGCAGTCTCTGGCAGGGACAGCGGATAAACCCGGCCTTGAGGAGGGGTGGTGCCTGGCAACAGATCAATAGGGCAGTTGAACGGCCGGTGTTGCGGGAGAATCTCTGCCATCTCCTTGGAGAACACGTCGGTGAAGGCTTGGTAAGGTTCAGGTAAGAGAAGAGATGAACAAAGGTGGAGTGAAGTCGGAGGACGTGGGACCTGTAGGCAGTGTGCAAAGCAGTAGGGACTCCACTGGGTCAGCTGGAGGGTGTCCCATTGAATTACCGGGGAGTGACGTTGCAGCCACGGTAGTCCGAGGACCAGAGGATGCACTGCCCGCTCCAGAACAAGCAGGGAGATCTCTTCAGAGTGGAGCAGTCTGGTCTGAAGGGTCAAGGGGGCCGTGCAGCAGGAGATGGTCCCTGGGAGCAAAGTACCTCGGATGGACGAGATACGTAGTGGAGGAACCTTGGGTTGCGTGGGGAGTGATAGCTGGTTTACCAGGTCTGCTATGATGAAGTTGCCCTCGGCCCCTGAGTCGATGAAGGCACAAGTCTGGAGTTCCCCACCGGGGTATTTAAGAGTCACTGGTATAGTGCATTGAGGAGCTGAGCCCGCAAAGCCTAGGAGTAGCTCCTCAGGGTAACCTAGGCACGGTCGTTTCCTGGACGCTCCGAGCAATTGGCGAGGAAGTGCCCTTTGCCGCCACAGTAGAGGCAAAGGCCCTGCGAGCGGCGTCTCTTCCTTTCTTCCGAGGTCAGTGGAGATCTGCCCACCTGCATAGGTTCTCCAGGACTGGCAGAAGCAAGAGGTACCTTGGGTGCCGGGGCCCTGGTGGCACTCGAGGGAAGCGGTGGAGCCCTTTGATAGGGGCGTGTCTCCTTATCCCGCTGCTGTAGACGGCGGTCCACCCTTCCAGCAATCTCAATTAAGTCATTGAGGTCATCTGGGAGATCTCAGCCCGCTAGCTCATCCTTGATACGGCTAGCTACGCCTTCCAGGAAGATCCCCCTAAGGTAGTCATCCCGCCAGCCGACCTCCATGGCTAGCGTACGAAAGTCTATAGTATAGTCCGCCACTGAGCGCACCCTCTGCCTGAGGTGCAAAGGTTCAGAGGCGGCTGTGGTTTGGCGAGCAGGGTCGTCGAAAGCGAGGCGGAAGTTGAGAACGAACTCCTGAAGGTTCTGTAACAAGGGATCTTGACGTTCCCACATGGGAGAAGCCCAGTCAAGTGCCTTGCCATCCAACAGCGAGAATATGTAAGCCACTTTGACTGGGTCCGAGGGGAACTGTGCTGGTAGAAGAGTGAATGGGACATAACACTGGTTCAAGAAGCCTCGACACATCTTGATATCCCCGGCATAGCGTGTCGGTGCAGGCAGCTGGGTTACCGATGCAGAGCTGGGGATGGAAGCAAGAGGCGGAACTGGAGGCGGGTCCGGTGGAGAAACCCCCAGGCGGTTGACCAGCTGTTCCACGGTGGCGGCAAGGGTGTCGAGGCAATGCTGTTGCTGTTGGAGGCACTGTGCCTTCCCAGGGATGGCCTGTAGGCCTGGAGCCTCCGCCGAGTCCATGGCCTTGCAAACTGTTGCGGCTAGACTGCTGTGAAGGTAGATGGTGGACCCTTGGGCCGGCCTACCAGAGGTCACAAGGCAGGCCGGGAGACGGAGACCCGATCAGGCGAGGTTCACCCGGAGCCGGGGACCCCTCCGGGAGGAGCCCGTAGGGGTCCGGGCCCTTGGACTTGGGCACTGCTGCGAATGTCCAGAAGGGCTAGTGTGTGGGAAGGCGGAAAGCCCACTAGCAGCAGAGGTGGCTCGAGGATTGCCAGAGAATCACAGAGAAAGGCTTGGTCAGGAAGCTAGCCCAAGAGGGACTCCCGGGGCCAGAACAGGCAGAGGTAAGAGTTCTTGGCAACCCGGACCGGTAGTGAGGTCGGAAGCAAAACCGGAGTCAGGGCAGGTAGCTGGTTGTGGCGAAGTCAGAAGCAAACCGGAGTCAAGGCAGGTAGCAGGCTGTAGCGGAGTCAGAAGCAAACCGGGGTCAAGGCAGGCAGCGGGCTGTAGTGGAGTCAGAAGCAAACCGGAGTCAAGGCAAGCAGCGGGCTGTAGTGGAGTCAGAAGCAAACCGGAGTCAAGGCTGGAATCAGAGATACAATCAGGAAACGCAAGGTGGAAGCAACTAGTCAGCACGGAACCTCGTTGCAAGGCGTTTAGTGAACAACTGAACGCCGGTTATATCGGGAGCAGCGCGTGACATCAGCCTAAGAGGGTGGAGCCGTACGTCCGGGAGCTGGAC